>NC_056730.1:89862496-89887496 GCF_019279795.1 Protopterus annectens | reverse complement strand
GTAGACGTATACAACCACACGGCAGTGGTGTACTCGGGGCAACTATACATGTATGGAACACTACAACAACAATACATAGACACAATATGCACCGCAGACAGTACACCCTTCCAGATAGTCACCCAGTGTGTACTCGGTAGGCATCCATCCTGACGTTGAAGATGGAAATCCGTTGCCTGGATGACCACCATGGCAATACAGGATGTCAACGGCCATGCCCATGCACAGAGGGACATCATCACAAGGTGTCACTGGCCATGGCCGCACACCTGGTAATATATGTCAGTTTGACTGTACTGTGTGTCGATCTACAACGGCATACTGGGCATGCTCACACACTTAGCTGTTGCAAAGGGCCGTCTTGCATGCAGATGGAGTGTAAACACAGAAGGTCTCAGTTTGGACTGTACCATGTGTCCATCTACACAACTGCGTACATGGACTGTACTTTGTGTCCATCTACACAACAGCATACTGGGCATGCTCACACACTTAGCTGTTGCAAAGGGCCGTCTTACATGCAGATGGAGTGTAAACATGGAAGGTCTCAGATTGGACTGTACCGTGTGTCCATCTACACAACTGCGTACATGGACTGTACTGTGTGTCCATCTACACAACAGCATACTGGGCATGCTCACACGCTTAGCTGTTGCAAAGGCCTGTCGTGAATGCAGATGGAGTGTACACACAGAAGGGCACAGTACAGAAGGGCACAGTAAGATATAACTGTCCTCACGCACAGGGCGGTCACACATGCAGTGACCTGTACACACAGCTGCCATCACAGCTGTCACAGGTGCAGGTCACACACGTACACACTGCAGTGTACACTGTAGCTGTCAAGTCATCACAATGTCATCGGTGCAGCACTACACAGCCTTACAGTACCACAACACCATGTGACACATGACCACTGGGCTGTACAGAG
Source organism: Protopterus annectens (assembly GCF_019279795.1). Lineage (NCBI taxonomy): Eukaryota > Metazoa > Chordata > Ceratodontiformes > Protopteridae > Protopterus > Protopterus annectens. The sequence continues at coordinate 89,886,565 of NC_056730.1, read as the reverse complement.
GTGTACACCAGCTGTGCAGAGTACACATGTACCAACAGGGATCCAACAGGTGTTATGCATTGCAATGATACCAGTATACTTGAACAGGTCAGCTCAAGACATACCACGGCCCATACACAGCTGTGACACATGACTGTTGCTGTACACCAATGAACACACATCTGGATATGTCATACATGTGATTGTGTGGATGTGTGCATGGATTGCACACACAACACATACATACATAGCCTTTAATGTACCTCGTGCATAACAGTGGCCTAATCAATGCTACACACGCAAATGGAAGGTGGGTCCATGTCTGTTGAATGCTCACACTACAGGGGGTAGCAATGTTGACCGGGACACATACCCTTGTACTGGTCGCCTGTGACACCCGTGATATCATACCACAGTCCATGTGTTATGTATGTCAACACACATGTCCAACAATAGCAATGCATACAAACATGGCAACAGGAGACACATGTGACATCTGTACTGTGCATGCAACAACCATGCATGTGCAGTGGCCGATGTCCGTAACATAGTTGCACCTAACTACGACATGCAGTCGCAATGCAGACCCATCATTGACACCTGTATACGATGACATACAAACAGCACGTATGGAGGGATGTGTGTACATAAATTGGTGAACCACCTGGTAGATGTATGTGTGCAGGGGGTGGCTCACACTTGTGTCACACACCATCCTATCATGCCATGTGCAAACAGTACGCTATGTCGCTGTTACGTGACGGTGCTGACATAATGCATACACAGCGGTCAGGTGTTACCAACTATATGTCACATGGCACCTGTAACACCTACAACCTCCTGTGTGCATATAGCAGCACATTTGCCAGATATAGCGTTGGTACACATAATGCAATCAATACCGCTGCATGTCTATCAAATGTGTCATCATATGGCAGGTGTATCATTCCCAGCACTGCCATGTGTGTCCGAATGTGTGACCAGAGATGCCACATATCACGGGAATATGTCCCAGTTGTTACACATCCCTGTACACCGCTAGAGATCTGTACATACGTCAGTGTGGGAAGCATGACGTCGGCCGGTGTGGTGCATCACACACGTCGGCTGTCTGTATACACATGTGTGGTCACCACAGTGTGTGTGTGTCTGTATGTATGTCTGGTGCTTGGTGTGAGGGTGTATGCTAATATACAGTGAGAAATGATCACTAACCCCATGTGGTGACTAACAAGTAATGGTGATGCAGTGCACTACCCTGTTGATGCCATAGGTCCCAGCCATACTGGCTACCTGTGCATGTTCCTTCTCTGTGACACGTCATGTGGGTGCATAGTACTGTGAGGGTGATGACCACATAGGCAAGGGTCCCCACCTGAACACTATGGGGTGCTATAGTGGTGTACACCCCGTGAATGTGGCCATGTTCCCCGCATTGTTACAGGGTCCTACTGCTGCACAGTGTGGCCTCCAGCTACCAAGTGACACCTCACATCATCATTGGCCAGACTGCTGTGTACAACCCCGCACCATGTCACCATACCGGTAATGTGTCCTGCTATGTATGTCACGTCTCTGTCCAGTGTAGCCTGTGGCACTGACCACATGCATCAGGTGCAGTATATGTGCAGACATCTGTGTCATGTTGGTGTTTCCAACAGTCAGGTTGAGGGTACATGTAGCATGCTGATATTGCCAGACGTGCCTGTGAGTAATCCACAGTTACACGTGGGGGAATGCAAACACTGCTACCTGTAGGCACATGCAAGTACACCATAGGAGGGAACCAGGGTATCACAACCAACATGGTGCTACAGATGTAACCGAGACACATACCATGAACACATCACAATGCATGCTGCACCTGCACTACATGGTGTGACTGGTGCATGTCGACAGTACACAACCTATGTCACATACACATCTCTCAGTGTTCACACACAACCACTGCAACATACACATCCCTCACTATGCATACACAGGTAATATTACATACACCTGTCACTATTCTGTTCACCCTGTGCATCAGAATATTTGTGCATAACCCTGCACCGATGGTGTGGATGACAGGGATGCGGCACAGGCTTCATCATATGCACAGGGTGATATGTTTACCAGGGGCATAGGCTGCACCAATGGATAACATCATGTGTGTGTGTAAGGGCCGGTGAGGTGATTGGACATGTCTGTTCAGAATGCATGTGGATGTTGTGGAGCCCTACAGTTGTGTTTGCTGTGTGCATGTATGCATGTACACAGTTCTGCCATTTGTGAGGCCTACACGGGGTATAACTGACAGCCCGAGATTGTACAGACCAGGTTGTACAGCTCACTGTGTCCGTCCACGGCCACTTGACCTGTGCCTGCCTGGGGTTGCATGGGCACTACCAGGTGGAGGTACAGAGTGGCTACTGTCTGACGACACATGTCCACAGCAACCGTGTCCCCGCTGAGAACATCCAGGGCCATGTCCACGTGGCCTGCTGTGTCCTGGTGTTGACAGCGCAGCACCAGCTGCACTGCTACTGCTACCGGCACTATGGGAGCAGGCATGTGAGGTGGCACGCTCACGTCGACCTACACTAGGTGGTGTTGCTGGCCTACATCCACGTGGCCTACGCCTCACTCCTACCAGATGTTCCAGCACAGACATCTCCTGCTCGCGGATTGCCATGCCTCGGTCAAGGATTCTGACCATTTCACCCAATCGCATATCCAGAACATCAGCAATCTGCTGTTGAGCATTTGCCAATGGATGGATGTTGTCATTTAGGGTATGGATAGCAGCCCTCTGCAGCCTCTGCCCTTCTCTGTTCTGCTATTCAGCACGTGCCTGTGTTCCGCCATTACAGTCTGGAACATGCGTCTGGTGATACCAGCTGCTGCGCTCTGTCCTGCAGGTGCATGTCTGCCAGAGGTCCTCCTATGAGCAGCACTGGCCACATGCCTGTGTGGCACATCTGCAGTCATTACACTGACACCATGGTGTGTAGACACACCTTCTGTAGCCACCACACATTCCTGTTCCACGCTAACAGATGCTGACTGTCCTTCCTCTATGGCCACTGGTGATGCGGTATGTGTTGGCAGCAGAACTGTGTGCGGGGAAGAGGGGGACATAGCTAGGATGGTAACCATTGGCACAGATTCAGCCCCTGACAACCCTGCCTGTACCTCATGCATAGGTTCATCACCGCTAGTATCTGTGGGGATACTAACATCAGATGGACCGCAGGAGGGTAACGCACCTACATCACCTGTGAATGCAAAAAAATACTGTAAAGTACAATAGACACAGACACACACACACACACACACACACACACACACACACACACACACACACACACACAAACACAGACACACACACACACACACACACACACACACACACACACACACACACACACACACACACACACACACACACACACACACACACACACACACACACACACACACACACACACACACACACACACCATGGATGTGATTTGTCAGATGGCATGCAGCATGCCTGTGATACAGCAGAGGGCATTCAGCTCAGACATTAATAGTGTTAGTAAGCATACCTCCCTGGGGTGCACACTACAGCAAGCAGGTGTCATATCAGTAGCCATGCAGTTCACACAATCATGGTAGTATGCATGCATCCCCATGATACACCATGTGGCCCAGAACAGGATAACAGTACACATGGCTGACGTGACCTTGACATGTAATCTGCTGACATGTGCATTAACATGCATACATGTCTGACACAATGGTGTCCTGACACATGTACAGCATCATAATGGGCTTCACATTGCAGTGTTGTGTGTATGCCCTACAGATAGAATGCATGTTTAGCAAATGTGCATGAGCATGGGATGGTAGTGTTTACCTGTCTACATTGCTATACAGTGTGAAGTACAGACACTGTGCCATTGCATGGCATCATGAGGCATCTATGTTGCTGTAGAATGCATAATATGTACACATTGCATAGCCGTAACTGCAACACAGTCGTGATGTTCAACAGATCGTATATGGTAGACTTCAGTGACACCTCCAGTAGCTGTGCACAAGCTTTTAGGATGTCCAGTGTACCACATCAACTGTATAATCGGTCAACTACGGCTATAATTGGACCATGTGTGGACAATGTGCAACAGGGTGTATACACATCCCATGTACTGTGTGGCTACATGTCTCTGGCCATCCCCCATGGCCATGTGTGCACATGTGTTGGCCAAATATGTGTGATGGCCATCTATCTCACATGTCTGTGTTGTCCCATATGACATACACCCATAGATGTCAGATATGTCACAATCCACAGGGCTATGCAGACAACGGGTTGTATGTTTGGTATGTGGGGTATAGGTCATGCGATAGTGTGACAATATTGCAGACAGAACACTACGTGTCTGGGACATGTCAGGTGGCACATCACAATGTGTGCACCCAATGCAGGAGCATATGACACAATGGTGACACCTGTGGGCTGCCCATATCACAGCTCACTGTGTGGTACTGTGTGTACACACATGTTGTTCCAATGCATACTACATATGCCTCCATTGTAGAACACCTCCACCGTTGTATGCACAGCTGACCACACATGTCGCAATGACAAGTACTGTGGTTTCAAGTCGGTGTATCATTTCATTTGTATATATTGCACATGGGTGGCCTGTGTGACTGATGGGTGATGCGACCTGCATATCGTGACTGGAACAAACATCAGGTGTGTAAGTGTTAACTGGCCACATGGCAAATAGATCTACACTGTAACATGCCTGATACTGATGACAGTCTCACCTGCAATGGACTCATGTTCAGCGGCATGCCAGAGGTACCTGTATAGGGGTGACACAGCAGTATGAACATTATCCATGACTGTATGACAGCCACAGGTTGCACTGTGCATGTGAACACATTCACCTGTGTAATAGCATATAGTATGCACATGTGTGTATACACTGCGTAGCATACTGTAGTATGCAGCATGTGTGTCCACATACCTTGCATATGTTGTTACTTTACATAATGTACAGTGACACATGCAACCAAATGGGATATAATAGCCATATGTGCAGTACTGACTTACCAGGCAACTCCAGGCTCATTGGTTGGGAGACACCCACCTCCACGATGGCAGCTAGTGTTTGTGGATGCTGTTCCCTGAGTGTCCCCAGACCGGCCAGTAGCTCGGTGTGTGTGAGTGGGCTGGCTTTAGGCCCACCACCTGTTCCACCTTGTTCCCTGGCGATTGCAGTGGCACAGTGTTTTGCATGTCGTATCAAGTCCGTGCAGTGTCTGCACACCTGCTGGTAGGTGCAGTTATGGCCACCCACATCGTTCACCCTCCTGTGTAGATCCTGCCACAGGTCATCCCGCTGCTGGGCATGCTGTGGCACATGGCTGAACAACAAGTCATAGTTGTCATGGAGCTGTGGGATGAGGACATCATCCTGCTGGTGGCTGTATGCTGGGAGGCGTGTACGGGGCATTATTTGTAAGACATAATGATGGTGACAGGTCACAGTTTCAGAGATTTACAGAGATACTGCTGCACATACATTTCTATGACATCTACTACATCTGCACAGTTATCTTTGCAAAGCATCATGACACTGACACGACTGACGTGTTTGTGTCACACACATGTCACACCCATTATGCACTGGATATCATCACAATATATGTGTGTCACCTCATTACAGTGTTCATACTCCATGTAAATGCTGTCTTGCTGTGGGCATGTCTATTTGCCTGCACTTCTGTGTTCTCTTACCTATCTGCACATGCCTGGATGTGTCCATGGTAATGCTGTTGACCTGGATGCTGTGTATATGTCACATATCAACACAGACACAGCCGTAATGGACTTGAGCAGTGACAATGCACACATATGCATGGATACCTGTACATGCATGTGTTTTGCCATATACATCTACACAGCACTGTAGAACTGTTCAACATCCTGCCATGGATCGCCTGTATTGCACATGTGATAGACATGGGACAATGGCTAGTCAGACAACATTCGCAGGGATGGTTGTTAACCATAGCATGTGCAGGCATGGTTTCCAAGCTGTAACAGACAGCCATTATGCCACCGCAAGGTGCATCAGTGCCACATTACTGATCCAGTCAGTTGATAGTACATCTACCATGCGGCCATCACACCATGTATGACTGGGATGACATGTGCAGCTTTGATGGACAGGGTTGCATGGTATGGTGGGAGTATGTCATATATATGGCACAGGGATCTGTCCAGCCTGTGGCGATCCTAGTATTAGGATGGTGGCTGTCCATGACATATGTCTTATAGATCAGGATATGGACATGTAGCATGTCCATCATCATGGTGTAGCAAATGTCTTTCTGCAAGGTAGACAGCATGCTGCATAGTGGAGGTGAGGATTGTGAAGGCTGGTATCGCACATTCATGCATAGCCATTACCCCTTAAAGGTGGTATGTGATCCAATATTGGTCACCACAGTGCTGTTTATGCCTGTCCAGTGATCTCCGTGCTCATGGATGGCACCCTGACATGAGATGGGTACCTCATATGACTACCTAAGGGGCCTGGAGATGTCACCAAGTCAGGGGGTGCACTGCACAGCACCATCCCTTACACATTATCCATAATGTTGACCACAGCCTAGGTAGTAGTTTATGGGTACAGGGATGTTCACCTAGCGGTGACAATGCTGGTATCATCCATCAGACTGTGCACATATGTCACACACCTCACCCATTAATAGCCCATTCTGTGTGTTGTTCACAACACTGACACAGCTATACTGATAGGTCATGGCCATTCACAGCCTTACATACACAGATGCCTAACATTTGTCTGTGTGGTATGGGCTACAATGAGGGTAGGGTGCAACACATTAACCCTGTTCTACTGTAGCTGGCACTGGTGTGATGTGCACATGTCACTCTTGCACCTTTTGTAGTTGTGAGTCTGTCAACAGGCCACTGGTGGAACACTCCGTGACATACAAAGGTATTTGTAATCAAACATCCGGCTGTCTTGGTACATCCGCATCGCTAACATCTACAGTGATAATGGTTCATGGACATGCACACCATACTCAGCAGGGTTATAGTGCGGTGCCACCCAAAATAACTGTCATCACCACTTGTGGGTTGATATTATCCAACACCCTATCTGTATTGTATGGTCGCTAGGCAACTGAGTTCAGAACTTGTGAGCATGTCATGAGCTGCTGATTACTATAGCACCCATTCCACACCATTCCCACAGGTACACTGGCTGTCCTACACTTCCCAGTTGCTTTATGGTACAAACAGCTGTTGTACACACGTAATGCACATATCCTGTGGGACATGGCTGTATATACAGGCATGTCCAACTGTCACGTACTCAGTGCTACTGCCTGTCTATAAGAGGCTATGTCGCACGCATATGCAATAGAGCAATTGTCTCATGTACACATTCAATGCTCACCTCCCAACATACGACACTACAGCCTGTGGGGATGCACTTCTGCAGCCGTGCTGGGGCATAGCTCTCAAGTGTACTCATTACGCAGGAACGACTTCATTTGGGGTCTTAAAAGGTTTGCATGTTCCTCAAGGTTCCACATTGAAAGGGTCTGTCACACATTCATTGTTGGAAATTGTTTACCTGCTAGCCATGGCTAAATAGATGGGAATCATATTACTTCATTAGAATATCTTTTTTATACATAAAACCAGCCTATTTTAGCCATCATATGCCCTTCCTAGTTGAAGCTGTTAGTAAGCCAGTTGTAAGTGTTCCACATTTTGCCCATTTGTCACACATTATGAGGGCTAATATTCCTCATTTTGGGGACAGGAGGTTGACAGCTATGGCTGTGGGTAATGCTGTCACCAACCCTGACTGCACCTGACAGTCATTTGGGGATGTGCACATTCCCAACACACCCCACCCATCACAGTCTCTCACATGATCTACACCACTGGCCACACCTATGAGGACAACTTGTAGCACGCCCATACTCAGTGTAGGCACCAGAGGTAGCCCCCATCATGGAAGACAACATCACCAACTTATGAGCCCACAGACTCATGTGTGTGCCCATCACATACAGCCAATAGGGAGTTATAACACTCACAACACACCAGTCATAGGTGACTTTGTAGGGAGTCACACTGCAGTTCCACACAGCAGCCAATGCTGATAGTCGCTACATCTGGCTGTCGGGTAACTGTTTCTGCAACATAACCTATGCACCCATGCCACACCCTCACCAGGTACCTATGTGACTGCTCATTCCTCCATGTTAGTGACTGCCCTGTGATGCCACTCACAGACTATGTGCAGGGACATGCAATAGCTCACCAGTCTTATAGCCCTGAGGGTGTGGGCCAAGCCCTGGGGAGCATTTTGCATCTGTCCGACACGCATACCACTGTACAAGACCGACTTCAGGCTTCCAACAGTTGCCTATGCTCCTATTGTCATTGCTGGCCCACAGGCATCTGGTATCTGTCCGCTTTTGACTGACCTGGTCAAACACAATGCTGCCGGCACATAGATGACTTGCACCTGTCAGCCCTGGGAGGGCAGCTCACATGTAAGGCTCTTGCTGCTTTCTATACTTGCTCTGGTTCCTTGTACAGTTTCCAATAACTGTCACTGGCAGAACAGGAACTTGGTAAGCACGACATGGGTCATGTGACACAATGCTTGCATCTTCCTGTGACGACGCAGGCAAGGCACACCCTTATAATGCACCACGCAAAACATCTCTGCAGTGACTGGGACCTGCCTCTAGGCTCTGCAGAGCACACCATGCAATGACAAGGTATATGGACAGACTTCATACCTTTGTGGGTAATATTACCTGGACAGGCTACTCCACATGCAAAGCTAAGGTGTTCCCTATATCCATCACTATGCTGCTACACATCCTGGCTGGTTTACTTACTTTGAATAATGCATCAGAAAAAGTGCTCCTTAATGCAGTAAACTCTAACTGTGTCCGGGGACCGCTATACACATTGTAATAAGCTACAGAGTCAATATCATACCCCACGGGTTAACATACCTTATTTGTTGGTATATTGGACAGTGAGCCTCTAGACAGCTACTACTGATGTGACTGACACTACCCCCACATCTCTTAACTGATAGCCACTCATGCACCGGTACACATCCATGAGTCATAACCTCCGCTTCCGTTGATCAACCCTATACACACCACACTCCAAGACCCATTAACTTTGACATGAACACTACCACCATGTGACTGGTGTTACACACCCAAGGGTTATCCCCACATTGGTGGATTCCAAAACATATGCTACTCCAACTCCTATAGCCAAGCATCCCGCACCAGCACCTATCACAGCATACACAGTACATGAGTACTAACAACATCTACTACAGACGCCTGCTGACAGCCGGATGTTAACGCTTGGCCATGATACCGTGCAAGCCGGCTTCGGCTGGACAATGCACATACAAATGCTGACACATACCCCCAGTGCACTTCATTAGCATGTACACATAACTGCAATGGATCATGCTATTCATTCATCTGGTATTTGAGCCATGCTGATGGTACACACACCAGATAACAGACGCCACTCTGGTGGGTCATGTTCCATGGACATATGATGTACAACAACAGGTGTAGGCTGCTGCACAGTGGGTGTACATTCCTACGGGGTGGGTGGCTCTTCACTGGTCAGCCATGGTAGGCTACACAGGGTCCCTCATCACATACTCTAAGACTAGCTAATGCAGTAAACATGACTGTGACACATTCCGGGTGTGTACCCACTCAGGCATTATGGTGGTGGCTGTCAGTAGCTCAGATGGCAACACCCACATCTGCTGTCAAGCATACAACAGTCACTCAGGAACATTACAGACTCCAGGTGATGTGTTGGCAGGCATGCTGGAGGATGGATTCAACGCTAACATTACACACCTCTCACTCACTACAGGGCCACAATCCATACAGGGAACATTTCTGTGGTGTCCCTGTGGTCACACCTACACAGTACTGACCTGCACTCTATATGCGTCCTGGGACACTGGCCCCATGTCACCTTCCCAAACGCCCCAGGCTGTGATGTCCACCAACCTCTCTGATGACATGTCTACCCACTCAGGCCACCATATTCAGTGTATAGCCTTGTTTCAGACATTAGTAGCCTCCTGAATGGCACACAGCAGCATTTATCACACTCACACACAGGTGGCACCACTAATGACTTCCCTGAAAGTGGACCATAGTCCCACATTTGAATTCTGACTGGACTGTTCTGCATGGCTATAAAGGCACATTCATCTAGGACGTCATTCGGCACAGAGACATACTGCTGCTGCTAACCCTGGTAGAGGGCTTCTGCCAGGGTCAGAGCATGGCCCCTACTAACATGGTGGGACTCCCTTTCATACAAAGTTAGGCCAGGGCAGTTGCTGATGGCAATGGGAGTCCACAATATCCCACATTGTCCTCTCACTAAGCCTTTTCAGCACCATTTCTCCTCCATTCTGGTAGCTGACAACATATTACCATCCACACCTGCACATCTGCACTTCCTATGTCCTTCCAGGATGTTACAAATGTAGGGCTCATGGACAGTGGGACAGCTAACACAGTGAGGCCAGCATACCATAGTACCTACTACATGTCAGGTAAGCATTTGGCATACCACAGTCCCCAGTCATAGGGGCCCTCATGTTCAGTAGTATATAAGCTAAGCTCAGTCTCAGTACAGGCTGCCAGTACAGGGACTCTTCCCCGGCCTAGCTTCTCTCAAACCCTGCATACAAAGCCATGATTGCTCCACCAGCTGATACTTGACTCCATCCATACGGGTGTCGCTAGTGACAGATACATGATATGGACTATCATGGCATCAAGTTGGTATGACACAAGGTGCATGAACATCACCTTTTGTGCATTACACCATTCACCCACTGACTATCACATGGGTGGTAGTCCCCACATACATATCACACATCACATTGTACATGTTTGTGCAGTACACACATATGTCGTGATCCACTCCTGTGGTTACCGTATTGCACACTGTGGCGTGGATATCCTTTCTCACGTACACACCTATTCCATCTGTTCTGGCAGTAGCTGGTACATAGGCACCCATTGTACCTCTGAACTCAAGATGATCTATCATACACACATTTCAAGGGGTACACCACCCCATTTAGGGTGTAACTCTTATACAACAGCTAGCAGCTTCTTTACATACCACAACATTAACACTTCATGACATTTACTGAGTTCGAAGAAGTTTAAGTATGCAGCTGCACTTTCACCAGACAATTCACATCTTGTACACACATTTGCATACTCACATAACTCAGGGGTGACCCTGCTGATCAGGACAGGGCCCATGTCCACAACATTATTAATGATATATAATTCCTCTATACGCATATATAAGCAGAAGCCACTGTGAGCAAATATGCTCATGGATAAGTGGGCACACACGCCAATGAGTGGGACAGTGCTTGAGGGTTAAGCATTCCAAACCGACACCTTCACCATGCTTTGGGAACATAAGTCCCATGTAATATCACGCGAGGGGACACCTCAGGTAGCACTGTTCATGTGATAATTAACTGTTCTGTTTAATGCCCCCATGTAATATCCTCGCAGGATACCCTGTGCTGAAATCAGTCCCACTGCGACCCATGTTTTACAAGCATTAGTATGCTCAGCAAGACATCATACAAATACCTTTCCCCACTTTAGTACTATGGAGGATGCTTAATTAATGCACACCAGGCTATACATGTAGTAAAACTAATTAATGTATGATCATGCTATACATAACTCATATATCGTGCCTCATGGCTACCTTGTTATCAAGTACGGGCGTCAAGCTTTATCTCTCTTAAGAAAAAGTCAAACCAGGCCCAAAAGGAATACGAAGCTGAATGTCTGGCAGGTCATCCTATATACGCCGACACTAAACATGTGGATTCATCCCACACCAGGTTCCTATGACCACTCACTAAAGGTATCAGCTGCAGCTACTCCATTCGACAATTGCGCGGCAACAGTGGGGTAAGTAATTGCATCCTCCACTTGGCGCTACTATTTCGCCCCACTCGGAGACCGCTCAAAGCAGGGTTTTGTTATGTGTAATTGCAACTGCTATGCATGAGATGCATATTTTGATTCATGTCCCCTCGGATTGTGTGTGACAGGTATATAATGGTTCAACATGCGGCACCATCTTGATTGATAACGGAGTATTAAAACAAAACCTGTAACATGGCTGCTTGTTCCATTATAATAACGCCCCTGCCACCTTTGCATGACGCCTTTAATTGTGCCCTCACATGGTATGTTGAGGGTTCTGCAGATGTAATTGACTGACTAGATGTTTGTGCTACACACAGTCTGTATTGCTTTAGTTTCTAGTGTGTGGGATGTTGGTGGGTGTACGTAGCATATACAGGTTTGTGGGCCTTGCATTTCTACATAATCCGTATATGTGTGTGGGCTCTGTCCCAATTAGAGAGCCAACAGTTAGTAGACTCTATGTTACAGGATCACACGCTATTGTTAATTGGTTTCATATCGCCTGCAGGTGAGCTTCATACTTGTATACCTTCTGAATGCAGCGATATATCGGCGGATAGTGTAAGTATGTTATCCCTTGTATTTCTTGTCCCAGATATTTGCAGTCACGTTGTGTTGGTAAAAGAGCCCCGTTTGCCATGGGTTGCCACCTTTCATATGGTCATTGTTGACACTTCATGGACACACAGCGGTGTTTACAGGCCAATATGTAGCCACGGTCACATGTGGTTAGCACATACTTTTATCCCTCAATACATACTCTATTGTTGTGGACTTTACATTATCATATTGTATGTAACATTTATTTCTTACATACAGGTATAACTATTAAATATGACTATTGGCATTTTTATATGGATATATTAATGTCCTACCATCTCAGACATTTCCAAGCATTTGTACTGTTTTATGTCAGACACACCTGCCCAGGGTGGGGCTGTCCCTCCTACTGTGGGACAGGTAGAAACTCGTATGTCACGACTAGCTACAGTCCTCCACACCCACCGCACTTATCTGCCCTCCCGACTCATAATCACCACCAAACACATGTTGCAGACACACACACATTACAGTCACACGGAGATGCGCCATGGCGCCCTCAATGCACACTTACATTGGTGACCACGCACTCATAAACACAGTTGAACACAGCACCCATGTGGAACAACACCGCAGCAGTGACTAAATGTCCTTCATATCATCATACTATTACCGCGCTGTACCGTTCGGCATCAGTTCTATCAGTCTTCAGCCCTTCGCGGGTTACGCAGCATGTCTGCATGTTACACATTCCATAGTTGGCGGCATCCTATTTATTTGTACCTCCAAGGTGTTATGAATGTCGTTGAACTATCTATTATATTTGCAGATATCAAGGTTGAACCATCTATAACAACATATATCACCTATTGCCCTTTCTCTATCTGTATTATATATATGCATATGTGTACATATATATCTATATATATATGTATATATATATATATATATACACATATATATATATATCTATATCTATATCTATATCTATATATACCATATATATGATATATATATATATATATATATATATATATATCTGGCGGGAACGGACAGGCACACAGCACCACCATATGCCGTAAGGCTCATGTACTGTTCAGGTGTTGGCATTCTGTGTTCCACTAGCTGCTGTGTTTACAATGTTTGAGGGTTGCTCATGTAGGAGTCATTGATATTGGGCCACCTACATTACATAAATTTAAGGTGGTGGTCATGTTTGTGTGCTATCCATTTTACTGTGTGTGCAGGGTGAGGTGTCAGTCCAGAGGGGCTCACACCGTCAGAGTATGTGCTATACGCTCCCCTTGCCAAGGCGTAGGCATATTGGGTATGCCTCTGTCTGCTTTGACATGGCACAGTGTGTTCGGCGTCTGAACCTCTGGTGCCTGTGTAATGGCCTTTGGCACCGCGCGGGCTATGAGGGCCTCTACCATTTTGTTCCTTGCTGCAGTTGCTTCCGCAGGTTCATATTATGTAGCATGGTACACACTATGATTTATGTGGGCACACGCTACTGAGAGTACTGCAAGGCTCCACCAGATGTATCCAAGCACCGAATCGATCAAAGATCCCGAACACATGCTCTATGATGATTCTGGTTTGCATGCCTCATTATGGTGGTGTTCTTGTACATTTGATGGAGTCATCATCCATGGCTCCAGTGTGACACAGCATCCCCCAAGAGGCTATGTGGGATGTCCCCCGACAAATACCTGATACAGCTGTGAGGCATGCCAGATATGGGAGCTCGCGGTAGCTTCCTAGGGCTGCTAGCACATCCATGATAATGCCCTGCATTGCACATGACCCGGCAGTTGATGGAGGAATCCTCGCGTTTGCGTAGTGCCTACTATGCTCACTGCTGGGTAGTGACTTGATTTTGTATGTGCGCAGTCTATCGCACCTGCATCGGTAATGTACACACGTGGAAGTGGCGATATTGCTGGCCAACCTCCTGAGTTCGGGGAAGTATCTGCTCATTGGCATGTGGGAGTAACATGGGCACCATGAACTGGGTGTGAGTACCCCTGGATGCTGATGCCTGTGAGATACCCCATTACATTCCAGCTGGCCTTGAAAGGTACCTGTGGCCAGTAGGGCCCGGTGAGGCTTACACATACCCTTCGTGTCCACTGGGATGGGTTCCCTCTGTTGTTTCTGGTTCTTTGTGGTGGCCGCACAGCTCCACTATTTGCTGTAAGATGTCCCTTGTCCACCCTGTAATGCTCTACTATCTCCAGGCCGCGAGCCCCGGTAGGTTACCCTGGTCTGAATACTCTTCTCCTCCGAGGCCTGCGGTGGTTGTCGGCATCATCCTCCGCTAACACCGTTCTAACACATGCTGATGAATCACAGCTATAAGTAGCTCCCAAGGTACATTTTAAAAGTTCCTCGCAGTTTACACCTGTGGTGCAGTGTTTGGGAATACACAGGTGTGTGTAGGGTGCTTTCTACACTTTATACTATTGTGCTGTGAACACCGATGATGTCATAGGGTGTGTATGTATGATCAGAGCTACAGGGTATCTTATGTGTTTTACTGCCAGAACTACTATTGTGGTGCCTTTGGTGTTGGTACCCTCATACGGCTGCCGCGGGATTACCTCTTGGACCTTCCTTTACATTTCTAATGCTTGTAATTTTACCATTTTCTGGCGGCATCCTGCAGCCTACTTTCATTTGTACTTTCCTGACCTGGCGATTCATGTTATGTAAAGCATTGCCGTCTGCTGTTGGTTTGCTTTGCTCGTTGTGTCATAGTCTCCTATCTTTGGGTAAACCAATACTCCTTCCTTTTCTTTGCATTCCAATGCCTCCCCCATCCTGTTTAGGTTTCTGCAAGCAGACTTGTCAGCTGTCACGATTGGCCATCGGGTTGATTGGTGTTGATTGCTCATTAGTACCTTAATTACCCTACTTCAGCATTTCCTTCTTCCCTGACCTTCCTGTTTATGTGCGGTATTGTTGCGCGGCGCCCATCACTGCTCGCACGCTTTCATCCCCGCACATTACGCTTTGGGCACCATGTGTGCTCCTCATTAAACGACTTACATTCTTCCTCTTCCCCACCCCTGTCCTGCAGCTTGCCAGTAAATGGACAGCTAGATTTGCATTGCTCCAATGTGCTTACCACGGTGGCACACCCTCTGCTGATGTCATGTATCTCCTCTGAGCCACTCCTCGGTGTTATGTATCACCGTATGTACAACCTCTTATCGGCGGGACATTTGCGTATTCAGTATTATCTGCCTCATTTGTATGGCATTGACTAATAATTCATAGTTATCCCGCCAAACACTGGTCGCAGGGCCCTTAGCAACCCTTGCACCTTGGTTGTGGTGTTCCATGCCTACCATTGTGTATTATGCTGTAAACCTGATTTCTCATTACGCTTGAGATTTTAAGTGACATTTTTATATTATTTCTAGCAACATAGCTTCCGCACACATGCCCTGTGGTTGTGCTGTGCAAGCATTGTGACATGACATTAAATGTTGTTATTTACGTGTTGGTGCATCTTTTTCTTATGCCATTTTCGTGTATTTCGCCATTGGCATATGTTAACGCCAGGATACCTGGGTCTGGCCCGCCTCCATAGCTCCGATGTTCTGTTTGGGAAAATGTAAACTATGTTTTTTGTTTACATTTGCTGGGCTTATCACACGCCTGCACCACTTCACATGAATCACTATATGCCTTCATTTGCATGGTGCGACACCGCGCATGGGTGATAAGCATGGGCTCTAAGCCGGGCCGCGTAGTCTCAAGCGTGACGCCGTAGTGCACGTGGAATTGGATCGATTTGAATCGCTGGACGCAAATATATTTCCATTATACTGCCTACTATGCTCATGCGCCTGGCGAAGCTCATGAATCCCGACAATAAATCTCAGGACATGAAATAACTAGTGTTGCTATTATTTATCAGTTTTCCTAATTTTGGTTTCATGTTTGCTTTTTTATTTCATTTGTTTTGTAAAGTACTTTGTAGTATAGCAATGTAAGAAATGTTGAGTATTAATAATATACCACCAGTAACCATCTAACATTGAACTACTTCTTTTTCATTTTAATATTATCAGTTTTATAGTTAATTCTACAAGCTGGTGGAGCACTGTATTACCAAATCACTCCAATTCCATTACTGCACTGAAGGATTTTACTACAGAATGCTCACCCTTATCTCCATTATATGTATTTTACAGTGGTAGGTAGGCATTGTTTCCATTTCTCCAGAATTCATGTATTGTTAGGTCTGCTTTATTGAGTTGCCTCTTATGACCCCTTCTTCCTTTCCTGAGCTTGTTACCAAACTAATTACTCCTCATTATTGGTCTTGAGATGAAAAATAATATGACTCCATGATGTGGCACTATACCCAGATCAGGCATTCCATACAGTTTTTGTAGTTTTCAAAATGCCATAGGGTCTTTCCCTGTGCATTACTATTAACAAAATGATTCCAGGAAGGACTGAGTCCTATCATGTTAATAATATCATGAATTGGGTCATTGATGATTACTGAAGTATATCCCAGTCTGTTCCTGTAAATGACTTAAAATATGGGGTTTCACCAATTTAAGAAATGAATTAATTGAAAATAAATAACAAATGCAATAAGATATAGTATAATGTAATATAATATAAATATAATGTGATATGTTTATAACATGAATATAATATATGAAAGATGCAGCAGGTAAATTTGATAAAGGAATGAGTGTTTATACTCGCTGCCGAGGAGAGAGTGTGTTGAGGAGATAAGAGACTTTGAGGGGTTGATGAATGAAGAGAATGAGAGGGAGAGAAGGTTGGATGATGGTGTATGAAAGTGAATCATGAAGTACAATGGATTAAAGGAGAAGTAAGGATAGTCATAAGAGAATGAAGAATAGTAGTATTGCTACTCCAGATGATATACCCTTGCTTTATATGTTTTGTGTGAAATGCCAGTGAGTTTTTAAACCAGATTGTTTTAATGAAATCTTGGGAAAGTGAGAGGATGCCTGAGAAATGGAGAAAAGTGTTTTAAATCGATTTTTAAGAATGGCGTGATGCGCAGAGCTGTAGTTGGCGGGGGGTAAGATGTCCCTGTCCACCCTGTAATGCTCTACTATCTCCAGGTCATGTAGCCCCTGGTAGGTTACCCTTGGTCTGAATACTCTCCTTCTCCTCCGAGGCCTGCGGTGGTTGTCGGCATCATCCTCCACAACACCGTCAGTCTCTAACACATGCTGATGAATCACAGCTATGGCAGCTCCTAACATGTACATTTTAAAAGTTCCCCGTGTGTTTACACCTGTGGTGCAGTGTTTGGGAATACACAGGTGTGTGTAGGGTGCTTTCACACTTTATACTATTGTGCTGTGAACACCGATGATGTCATAGGGTGTGTATGTATGATCGTAGCTACAGGGTATCTTATGTGTTTTACTGCCAGAACTACTATTGTGGTGCCTTTGGTGTTGAATTACATTTGGCTGCCGTGGATTACCTCTTGACCTTCCCTTTACATTTCTGCACGTTGCACCTACCATTTTCTGGCGTGCATCCTGCAGCCTACTTTCATTTGTACTTTCCTGGACCTGGCGTATCTTGCGTTATGTGTGCTACTGCCGGTCTGCTGTTGGTTTGCTTTGCTCTGCTGTGTCAGGTCTCCTATCTTTGCAATCCAATACCTCCCTTCCTTTCTTTGCATTCCAATGCCTCCCCTATCCTGTTTTTCAGGTTTCTGCAAGCAGACTTGTCAGCTGCCGTCGATTGGCCATCGTGGGTTGATTGGTGTTGATTGCTCATTAGTACTCCAATTACCCTACTTCAGCATTTCCTTCTCTTCTTCCCCTGACCTTCCTGTTTATGCTATTGTTCGCGGCGCGTGCGTCTGATTACTGGGTTTCGGGCACGTTTTCATCCCCGTACACATGCGCTTTTGGGCACCATGTGTGCTCTCAGCTAAACGATTCTATACCTTCCTCCCCACCCCTGTCCTGCAGCTTTGCTTAGCAATGGACAGGCCAGATTTGCATTGCTCCAATGTGCTTACTGCTACGGTGGCACACCCCTCTGCTGATGTCATGTATCTCCTCTGAGCCACTCCTCGGTGTTATACCGCTGCGCCGTATGGTACAACCTTCATTCGGCGGGACATTTGCGATTCAGTATTATCTGCCTCATTTGCATGGCATTGACTAATAATTCATAGTTACCCCGCCAAACACTATCGCAGGCCCTTAGCAACCCTTGCACCTTGGTTGTGGTGTTCCATGCCTACCATTGTGTATTATGCTGTAAACCTGATTTCTATTACGTTGAGATTTTATGACATTTTTATATTATTTCTTTATGTTACAGCTTCCGCACACATGCCCTGTGGTTGTGCTGTGCGTTACTGTGGACATGACATTAAATGTTGTTATTTACGTGTTGTGCATCTTTTCTTATGCCATTTTCTGTGTATTTCGCCATTGGCATATGTTAACGTTGTGATACCTGGGTCTGGCCCGCTTCCATAGCTCCGATGTTCTGTTTGGGAAAATGTAAACCATGTTTTTTTGTTTACATTTCCATGGGCTTACGCTACGCCTGCACCACTTCATGAATCACTATATGCCTTCA
This sequence comes from Protopterus annectens, assembly GCF_019279795.1. Classification (NCBI taxonomy): domain Eukaryota; kingdom Metazoa; phylum Chordata; order Ceratodontiformes; family Protopteridae; genus Protopterus; species Protopterus annectens. The sequence goes on along the minus strand of NC_056730.1, from coordinate 89,867,350 downwards.
TTTGCATGGTGCGACACTGCGCATGGGGTGATAAGCATACCTAAGCCGGGGGCTGCGCAGTTCTGGCGTACGCCGGTAGTGCACGTGGAATTGGATCGTACCTGAATCGCTCGACGGCCATATTTGGCATTATACTGCCTACGCTATGCCTGCGCCTGGCGCAAGCTTCATGAATCCCGGGGACAATAAATCCTAGGACATAGAAATAACTAGTGCTGTTATTATTTATCAGTTTTCTTCCTAATTTTGGTTTCATGTTTGCTTTTTTTTATTTCATTTGTTTTGTAAAGTACTTTGTAGTATAGCAATGTAAGAAATGTTGAGTATTAATAATATAACACCAGTAACCATTCTAATTACTGAACTACTTCTTTTTCATTTTAATATTATCAGTTTTATAGTTTTTCAATTCTACAAGTCAAGGGAGGACTGTATTACCAAATCACTCCAATTCCATTACTGCACTGAAGGATTACTATACAGAATGCTCACCCTTATCTCCATTATATGTATTTTACAAACGTATTAAATAAATACCATTAGACGTGGTGAAATGTTGCACTACCTAGTAAGCAGTTTCAGGGCAGTTAGTGTCAGGAATCTAAGCAGCCCGATTCAGTGAGCTAATTGGGTGTACTGTTTGGAACCTAATCCTAGGAGCACCACATTTGGGGTTCTCAGGTCTGAGATGTCATTAGCCATTCAGTGATGCAGCTGGAACCATGATCAAATCAGTGTAATCAAAGGACTATTCCAAAATATGTTAAATACATTTTATTTGGTTCCTTACTCCGTGGTTTGCAGCATCCACCATATCATATCTTGCACTCATTAAATTTTGCCAAATGTTCTGCCTCAGAGATGAAGCTGGCCACTAGTTACCACTGAAAGTCTTGATAAAATTGGAGATTTGCTGGAGCTGATATATATTTTTTTATATACCCAAGATAATTGGTGATTTATGAGAAGAATATTTAACTCCTTCTCCTATCAATGACTGAAAGAGTATCTGATGTTACCTGGGTGGGGTCTAATAGCTTTATATATGAAATCAGGTTCTAAACCCCTGACTATTGAACTCAAAGATCTGATAACTGTGGAAGCAGTTGTGAGAGGGCAGGTAGGCATTGTTTCCATTTCTCCAGGAATTCATGTATTGTTAGGTCTGCTTTATTGAGTTGCCTCTTAAGTGACCCTTCTTTCCTGAGCTTGTTACTCAACTAATTACTCTCATTATTGTCTTGAGATGAAAAATAATATGACTCCATGGATGTGGGCACTATACCTAATAGATCAGGCATTCCATGGTGCTTTTGTAGTTTTTCAAAATGCCATAGGGTCTTTCCCTGTGCATTACCATTAATTGCAATGCTTATCTGTGAAGGACTGAGTCCTATCATAAGCATGGCTATCTATGAATTGGTCATTGATGATTACTGAAGCAGGTCCCAGTTCACCCCTGTAAACAGACTTGTGCTGAGTGGGTTTACCCACTTAAGAAATGAAATAATGAAATAAATAAATAAATGCAATATGATATAGTATAATGTAATATAATATAATATAATATGATATAATATAATATAATATAATATAAGGAAAGATGTGCAGCAGGTAACGGTGATAAAGGATAATGAGGGAAACATACTCACAAGCGAGGAGAGTGTGTTGAGGAGATGGAAAGAGTACTTTGAGGGGTTGATGAATGAAGAGAATGAGAGGGAGAGAAGGTTGGATGATGTAGGGATAGTGAATCATGAAGTACAATGGATTAGCAAGGAGGAAGTAAGGATAGCTATGAAGAGAATGAAGAATAGTAAGGCTGTTGGCCCAGATGACATACCTGTGGAAGCATGGAGGTGTTTAGGTGAAATGCCAGTGGAGTTTTTAACCAGATTGTTTAATGAAATCTTGGAAAGTGAGAGGATGCCTGAGGAATGGAGAAAAAGTGTTTTGGTACCGATTTTTAAGAATAAGGGTGATGTGCAGAGCTGTAGTAACTACAGAGGGATTAAACTGATCAGTCACAGCATGAAGTTATGGGAAAGAGTAGTGGAAGCAAGGTTAAGAAGGGATGTGATGATTAGTGATCAGCAGTATGGTTTCATGCAAGGAAAGAGCACTACAGATGCGATCTTTGCTCTGAGAGAGTTGATGGAGAAATACAGAGAATGTCGGAAGGAGTTGCATTGTGTTTTTGTAGACTTAGAGAAAGCATATGACAGGGTGCCTAGAGAGGAGTTGTGGTATTGTATGAGGAAGTCAGGAGTGTCAGAAAAGTATGTAAGAGTGGTACAGGATATGTACAAGGGTAGTGTGACAGCAGTGAGGTCTGCGGTGGGAGTGACGGATGCGTTTAAGGTGGAGGTGGGGTTACATCAAGGATCAGTTCTGAGCCCTTTCTTATTTGCAATGGTGATGGACAGGTTGACAGACGAGATCAGACAGGAGTCCCCGTGGACTATGATGTTTGCAGATGACATTGTGATCTGTAGTGAGAGTAGCGAACAGGTGGAGAAGACCCTGGAGAGATGGAAATATGCTCTAGAGAGAAGAGGAATGAAGGTCAGCAGGACTATGACAGAATATATGTCTGGGAATGAGAGGGAAGATAGAGGAATGGTGAGGATGCAAGGAGTAGAGGTGGCGAAGGTGGATGAGTTTAAATACTTGGGGTCAGTAGTTCAGAGTAACGGTGAGTGTGGAAGAGAGGTGAAAAAGAGAGTACAGGCAGGATGGAGTGGGTGGAGAAGAGTGTCAGGAGTGATTTGTGACAGATGAGTACCTGTAAGAGTGAAAGGGAAGGTCTACAAGAGTGTAATGAGACCAGCTATGTTATATGGGTTGGAGACAGTGGCATTGACAACAAGGCAGGAGTTTGAGCTGGATGTGGCAGAATTAAAGATGTTAAGATTTGCAGTGGGTGTGATGAGGGTGGACAGAAATAGGAATAAGTATATTAGAGGGTCAGCCCAGGTTGGAAGGTTTGGAGACAAAGCCAGAGAGGCACGATTACGTTGGTTTGGACATGTGCTGAGGAGGGATGCTGAGTATACTGGAAAAAAGATGCTAAGGATGAAGCTACCAGGTAACAGGAAAAGAGGAAGGCCTAAGATAAGGTTTATGGATGTGTTGAGAGAGGACATGCAGGTGGTTGGTGTGACAGAGCAAGATGCAGAGGACAGGAAGAAATGGAAACGGGTGATCTGCTGTGGCAACCCCTAACGGGAACAGCTGAAAGAAGATGATAATATAAATAATAAAATAAATACAAGCATTAATTGTTTACAAATGATAAGCAAGGCTTTATGCCACATCTCTACATCTTCCTCTTCAATGCTTTTAATGTCATGATTACATTCTAGTATTAAGAGCTGATATCTCTAGAATCTGAGATGAAACTCAATTCTACACTTTTTTCTTAGGCAGGAAATCCATCTGAAATCCATGTCTACTCTCAATTTTCTTAATAACCTAAACACTAAATACCACCAGGTTAGATTTTGATAGGTAATTCATTGTCAGAATAAGTCATTGGTGAGTCAACATGAAACTAATTACTACATATAGCCCTTTGTCATCCATAATACTGCCTAGGTCACAATGTTAAACACTTAGAAGTTATCCAAGTGCATATGAAGAGCTGGCAATTTTGAGTATTCTGTCCTTTCAGAGAATGTTCTTTGTTAGCTAATGTATAATTTATATCTTTTGACATTGCTGTTGATTTGTTTTTTATTTCTTTTGATTAAAAAAGCTAAAAGTTATCTTGTGACACTGGTTTTCATTGAAAGATTCAGCATGTGCACTTTCACTGTGGTTATATTCTAGGTGTCCTAAGACCACCACTCTAACAGATTTATGTGAAGTTTAATCCGATCCCCAAGTAGGAAATATATTTTGTACTATATCTGAAAAACAAGTCAACAATGGGTATCGATTTGGGGTGGATAGAGTCTACCTTCAATTGGTTATTTTGCTTTTTAAAAATAGAAATCAATAGGGCATAATAGCACACAGATAACAGTGTTTCTGTGTTCAGGATGTAAATAGTTCACTTATGATCCAAGACAGAATTTTTCTCTTACCTGCTTTACAATATTCTTGAACCATCCCACTATTTGTTAGCTTTTAAACTCTCTCCAAAAACTTATGTACCAGTTTTATAGTGGTATACATATATCATTGAGGCATGCTTTTTCAGGCAGTTCTTTTGACAAATGTTTGTAATTGCAATTCATTTTACTGCAGCTAATTGGGTTGTATGAGTTTGCAGAGCACTTTATATGTTTATGTTCTCACAATCCCCCACTGTAGTGTGACTGTGGAGTTTGTATATATGAGTTAGCGGGCTCACATCTGGGGAAAAGGTTTGTGTTTTACTTTTTTTTTTTTTTTTAGGTTAAGCTTTTCAGACTTGAACAGTCAATAAAATATAACAAGTTCTTATGTCTGTCTACCAAATTTAGGAAAACCATAGATGGTGGTTATAAGTTGTTTAACTGCGGCCCATTTCCCAAACCTCTTTCAGTCAGATCTGATTGACTAAGTATGCAACTGACTGAAACGTCTTACTGTGAAGACTTTACCCTCACATATTGATATATGGAGAGACCTGCTGTACCTCTGTCTGAAATAAAACTAATTCTGAAGCTATCAAATCTCACTCTTGGTGAAGTATCTCATTTGGTATTTGTCCATTAAGCTGACCAGTCTCAACAAAATATGCTTCATGAGCTTCATACCTCACTCAGTCAAATAAATCCCTTACTTTGCCCACTGTATTAGACCAGGTAAAGGTCTTTCATCTCTGAAGGCAGTGATATTTACCTCTCTATCTATTAGTTCAGAGTA
>NC_056730.1:89817496-89857496 GCF_019279795.1 Protopterus annectens | reverse complement strand
AAGAAACTTCCACAACAACCAGCAAACCCACCAATACAAACCTCAAAAGTTCTGGGCAGGCATTAACATACTCCTCCACTCAGGTCAGTCCAAAACTCCCACCCCAACAGGATCCACCTATGAAACTCCAAATCATATAGCAAATGCCTTTAATACCTTCTTTACTGAAGCAGTCCAAAGTCTTGCCAAGTCATTACCTCCTGTTAGTTCAAATCTGTCATCTTCCTTGACTAATTTAACCCTCTCATTTCATTTACAACCAGTCCCTACATCCCTTATATACACTCTTCTTCTTAAACTAAAACCTTGTACCCCTTCAGCTGACCTTTTACCAGCAGAATATCTACAGAAAGCTGCAGCTGGAGTAGCCCTTCCTATTTCCATCCTTATAAATAGAACCATTACTGAAGAAACAATCCCATCAATCTGGAAAGTCTCCCACATTATCCCACTGCACAAAGGGGGCAACTCACTAACTACCGCCCAATAGCTCTACTCTCTCCTTTAGCCAAAATTATGGAAAAATGTATCCACTGCCAACTACTAGTCCACCTATTGAAAAATAACTTACTTGCTAATTGTCAGCACAGCTTTAGGCCTCACCATAGTACTACCACAGCCCTCTTATTCTTTTCCGACTGTATTAATAATAACCGAAACAACAACACTCTATCATCAGCACTCTTTATTGACCTTTCAAAAGCCTTTGATATGGTCAACCATCAACTGCTCTTGAACATACTTAAGTCTCTCTCTCTCTCTCTCTCTAGAGGCTTTACAATGGTTTAAATCCTACCTTGAAAATAGGCAACAGGCTGTGCTTTGGGAAAATAATCTATCCTCTCACCTTCCTATTACCCTGGCAGTCTCCCAAGGTTCTATCCTGGGCCCTCTCCTTTTCTCAAATTTCATCAATGATCTTAATCTAATCATTCCTCAAGCAACATGTATCCAATATGCTGATGACTCCACACTAATATGCTCAGCTACCTCTGCACCTCAACTTCAGTCCATTACCCAAACAGTGCTTAACACAGTAGAAAAATGGTTCCTACATCATAGCCTCCTCCTGAATCCTAAAAAGACAAAACTACTGCTCTTCACTCTCACTCAAAGGTCCCCCCCAATTGACTTCACAGTTTTATCCAATGATAGCATCATTATATCTCCCGACCCAACTACCAAGCTCTTAGGGGTAACAATAGACCATAGTCTTAGCTTTGACACACATATTAACACAACAATAAAAACAGTAAACAAAAAATGAGGCTCCCTCTATAGGATTAAACCCTTCCTAACTCCAACAGCTAGAACCACTACTGCCCTCACCCATCTAATTTCCACCCTCTTCTATGCCTCTCCCATTTATACCAACCTATCAAAACACAACCTTAATAAACTAGCTACCTCCTATAACAATATTGCCAGATTTGCTACTGGTTCCTCATATAGAACTCACTACTGTCAAAACCTTAGACACCTAGGTTGGCTAGAACTTCATAATCAACTTCAGTTTCAACAACATATTATTGCCCATAAGATCCTCTATCTTCCTAAAAATACTCCTATACATAATAACCTTCTTACCCCTTACAGTAATTTGACAACCCTTTGCTCAGCCAATAAAGTACTAGTATCCACAGTCAAATCCAAAAATAAGGCCGGTGATTCACTGTTTGCCAATACTGTTGGCAAATCCTGGAATGTGCTTCCCATGAAACACTCATCTCTCTCCTCAGCAAAACTGTTCAAAAAACAACTCAGAGAATACCTTATTAACCCCTGGTTATGCCCATGTAGTAACCCAGACTAATCCTTCCACCACTTTCTCTGAACCCTACCTACATAACCTTTTGCAATTTAATTCCAGTTCTCTCTATGCCTTAGAGAGTAGACCTACCTAGTCTAATGTTTAGTCTCTACAACTCTCTCTTACACTCAGTTCTCTACTAACTTTACACTTGCATAGATTGCTGCTTGCAGCATCAACTTGCTATCACATATAAAGATGCATAGATTGCTGCTTGCAGCATCAACTTGCTATCACATATAAAGATCTTTATAGACTACCTCCCTGGACTACATGAAAAGAGACACAGAGGAGCTCTCTGATCTTGTAGCCCAGGCCGATATGACCCTGACCTTTAGCAGCATCTTACCCTCACCTAGAATGATGCCACAGTATAATGACAAAATGATCAATTTTAACAATTGGCTAAAATTTTGGTGTCATTCAAAGGGGATCCAGTGTCTGTCAGCCTGGGATGACATGCTCGACAAGCCACGTTGCTTCGCTAGGGATGGCTTGCACCTGTCACCCCTGGGCTTTCGGATATTGGAAAAGGCTCTTGCCACCCCCATAGTGCCTTTTTTAGGCAAGGCTCAAAAGACAAACCCACCTCCATAGTCAACACAATGAATAAGAAACTAAGGGTAATGCTGCTCAACGCCAGAAGTCTAAACCTCAAGATGCATGCACTCGAAACTCTCCTTAGTATGGAGAACATCGATATATGTGCAGTGACGGAAACCTGGTTCAAGGCTCCAGAGAGCACCCCAGCACTACCAGGTTATACCTCAGATCATGCTTTTCAGCCCCAAAACTCAGACCGAACCACAAAAGGAGGAGGAGTATCCATATTCATCAAAGATACCCACACCTCCAGGTTAGTGGCGTTGCATGAAGCATCGGAAACCATCCATGTGCAACTAACAGTGGGCAAAACTGCCCTTCAGTTTGTAGCATGCTACAGACCACCCTCTCAAAATCAGGAATCCCACTCGGCTTTCCTGAGAACACTGGAGAATATGAAGATCTCTCCAAACACCATTATATTGGATGACTTCAACTACCCAAACATAGACTGGGAGCATTACTCAAGCCCCAACACCCTAGCCCAAAGGTTCCTAGAATTTATAAACTCAAATGCTATGGAACAACTAGTCACCACCCCCACAAGAGGGGAAAACAAACTGGACCTGGTCATCACCAATATGGGGACTCTATGCTCCATACCAGAGGTATACCCCTCATTGTTAAGATCGGACCAGAAACTAATCTCACTGGATATCCACATCCCAACCCCACCCCCAGCCCAGAAAACCACAGTGAAAAACTTCTCAAAAGTGAATTTCACACTTCTCAAAACCGAGGTGGAATCCTTCAAGGCCCCCGGGCCAGTGAAAACTATGGTCCAAACTGCAGAATCCTTTATAAACGCATTCTATGGACACCTCCAGGAATGCATGGATCATGCTATCCCAAACAAAACCAATACCCAATCTTCCAAAGGCAGGCGTCCAGTCTGGTGGACCCCAGCCATAAATAGGTTGTACAACAGAAGGAGGAAGCTACTACATGATAGAGCAAAGTCCCAAAAAGGGAAGGCATCTCTGATCAGTACTAGCAAAAAACTACGATCCCTCATAAAATCCTCCAAGGCCAGCTTCCCGAAAAAAATAGCACAGGATACTAAAGATAATCACTAGGCTTTCTTTAGTTATGTTAGGAACTTGGGAGGCAACTCCCAGATATGCTCAGAGTTCATCCAAAATGACAAAAAATACACTGAACCCACAGATATTGCTAACATCCTGGCAGACAGGTTCAATGCAAACCCCCCCTCCCCCACAAAAGGGCAAATAACTATCCCAGCAGAGTGCTGCCCCCCAAATATCTCAGATGCTCAGGTGAAAGCCACCCTCTCCAAAGCAAAAAACACAGCATCAGTGGGACCAGATGGTGTCCCAGGTTGTGTCCTACATGAACTACAAGAAGAACTAAACCCTCACGTAAAGCTGCTGTTCAACCTCAGCCTTACTATAGGATATGTACCCAAAGAATGGCGTACAACAACAGTGGTCCCACTCCACAAAGGTGGTGCCTCTACAGACCCTGGAAACTATCGCCCCATAAGCCCGACTAGCCTGGTCTGCAAAGCTATGGAGAGGATCATCATGGAACTCATTAACAATGACATTGGGGACCTACAGACACTGGATCCTACCCAATTCGGCTTTGTCAAGGGCATATCCTGCCTCTTAAACCTGGTCAATTTCTTTGAAACAGTCACCAAGGCCATAGATGAAGGGAAGGTAGTCCACACAGCCTACCTTGACCTCGCAAAAGCCTTCGACACAATACCCCACTCGGGCATCATAGATAAGCTCTCCAGCTTAAATATAAACCCCTACATCACAAGATGGGTTGCAAACTGGCTCAAAGACAGAACCCAAATGGTCAGGATTGCTGGAGCCATGTCAGACTCGAAACCAGTTACAAGTGGCATCCCACAAGGCTCAGTCCTGGGACCTCTCTTATTCGGTATATATTTTTCTGAGGTACAGGCTAACACGGGAGGACTGTGGCTGACCAAGTTTGCAGATGACTGCAAACTGGGCGCCATAATTGACTCTCCAGCTGATACAAGCATCCTCCAAAAGGGTCTCACAGATATGGACAACTGGTACCAGAGCCATGGCCTGAAGCTAAACGCTAAAAAGTGTATAGTCATACCCTTTGGCAAAAACAAAGTGCCCACAAATTACCACATAGGTGGTAATCCATTAAGTACGGAAGAAGTAATTAGGGATCTGGGTACCCAATTTGATAGTAATCTCTCCTTTGACAACCACATTGCCAAAGTGGTTAGAAGGACCTTCTATATGGCCCACCTTATCATGAAAGGATTCACATCTAGATCAAGGGAGGTCATCGTACCCCTTTATTCATCCCTCATCAGGCCCATAATAAAATACAATGCCCCATTTGGGATGTACCTAACCCGACACCTGCAGCAACTTGAAAGACCCCAAAGGTACCTCACAAAGAGGATTAAGGGACTCAAACAGATGCCATACGCTGCTCGGTTAAAGAAACTCCAGTTCTACTCAGTTGCATACCACCTACTTAGAGGCGACCTATGCCTGACGTATAAAGCTATGTCCAACCCGGAATTAATGGACATGCTTCACCTCAGTAAATCCAAATCTCTTAGAGCTACACACTCGAGGGACTTAAACCTCAGCACAGAAATAAACAGGACATGCTGGAGGGACAGATTCATAACCCAGAGGCTCCCCTCACTCTGGAATAGAATCCCAGTCCATGTTAGACAGAGCCCCTCACTGACCATCTTCAAGAGGAATCTTGACGAGTGGATGGGTGATCGTAGGTTTACCCCTGGGATTATTTCTGTGTCACTGCTGGACAGAAGCACAGTAATCTAACCTTAAAAAGTGCACAATAAACTCAATTCAAAGGGGCGTAAGCCAAACAACTCTGGCTAGGCTTGTAAATGCCCTAGGGCAGATAGCCTAGTATGAACCTATGAACCTATGAACCTATGACTTTCGTTATATTTCTTATTTTATGCTGCCTTAAAGTTGCTATGCTACTATAGGATAATGGGATGACTCACCGCTTAATACTGTACCTGGAGCTGTAATATTTGCTATTGTATTTTTTAATTTCTCTTTCTTAATAGTGCACCACTTCAAATTTGTTTATTGTGTAATCTTTTTTCTTATTATTCTGCTACTTTAACACTAATTTTTTGTCTATAAAACATTTGTATTCTTCACCTTAAAATAGTACTGCACCTAAATTTATTACTTTTTTACTTATTTGTACCAGTAGTTGCTAATATTTTGCTTATGTGGAGCTTTTCTCCCCAGGCCTCTACTGAAAAGGGACATATATCCAGTTAGACTAGCCCGGTCAACAAATGTAAAATAAATGTAAAATAAATAATTATATATGTGTATATATATATATATATATATATATATATATATATATATGGGTCCCTATATATATATATATATATATATATATATATATATATATATATATATATATATATATATATATATATATATATATATATATATATGGGTCCCTATACATATATATATATATATATATATATATATATATATATATATATGTATATATATATATATATATATATATATATATATATATATATATATATATATATAGGTCCCTATCAGTTGATTGCATTTTCAGAAACATGAAATTCATATGGTTAACACTGCATGATCGAGGTTTTGAAAACACAAAGCTTTATATTGGAGATCACACTATAGTGTGGAAATTTACCCTTTTCCTCACTGTAGTGCAAACTCAGAGTTGGTATATATAATTTGCAGGGGGTGCAGGTGGGCTTCCCCTCTGCAAAAACATTAAAAAAATGTAGAATTTTGTGTTTTTTTTTTTTTTTTTGATGTTCGAGTATTCAGAAACTTGATCATATGGTCTTGACTGTATGAATTTCAAGTTTCTGAAAACTCGATCATCTGAGATAGATCATGTTATCTGAACTGTAATAATAAATATGAGCTATAAACTTTTCTCATTTGTAAACCACTGGTATGTGGTAAAAAATTGTAATAGTTATGAATAAACGGTTTTGAGTTTCTTAGAAATTGCTAGCTACAGATATGCAGGATACAGTTTAATGAAGAAGCACTGTTTTGACCAAAAATGACTGAATGCTAACATAACAGCTGCTTGACCAATTCAGCTTCATCAGGATAGTTTATGAACCTACAAGTGGTGAAAACAAAAACCTGTATATTAAAGTCAGTGACATCATTCCAAGACAAAAGTAATACTAAAGGTCATTTAGACATTGTAATGGAGTCTTCCTGGACCTTCAACCACTGCATTCTTTCATTAACTAGCCATTAATATTTGAGCTCTGAATTACACTGTTGTTTCCATAAGGTATGCTGTGCTGTTTTCAGTTATTTTGATGTATTTTGGTGTATGGTACAGAGGTAAACCTATATAATAAGATGCACTTGAGATCAAGTTGATATTTGAACTTATGTTCTCTGCTACAGAGAGCAACAGATGAACATATTCACTTTATGTATAACCATAAAATGAAATGCTATTAAGGCATTCTATGTGCATTTGTATGCATAAATTGCTATGGGTTCAACAATTTCTCTCTTTTTCTTTTTTTTTAGAACTATGACAACAACATCTAACAAAGGAGTTTTCCGGCCCCTTTTAATTGCTTTTACAATAGCTAGCTGCTTTCTTACATTCTTGCTGTTGTATATTAAACCAACAAGAACCTGGATCACCAAGCCAATGGAATCGGCAACTTCAGTTTTAAAATTCAAAAGCTTTTTCACTGAGAACATCAGTAATAATGAAACAGTTGTTCTGATCTGGCTGTGGCCTTTTGGCCAGACATTTGATCTCAGTTCTTGTGAATCACTATTTGACATTCATGGATGCCATCTAACTGCAGACCGGTCACTATACAATCAGTCTCATATAGTTCTTATTCATCACAGAGATATTAGCTGGGACTTAACAAACTTACCACTACAGACTCGGCCTCCTTTCCAGAAATGGGTGTGGATGAACCTGGAATCCCCAACTCACACACCACAAAAGAGTGGAATTGCTCACCTTTTCAACTTGACTCTGACATACAGACGAGACTCGGATATTGAAGTGCCATATGGGTTTTTAACAATGAATACCATGAGCTCTGATTTTGAGATGCCAATAAAAGACAAACTTGTATGCTGGGTTGTAAGTAACTGGAATCCTGACCATGCAAGGGTAAAATATTACAATGAACTGAATCAGTATATTGAAATCCATACTTATGGACAGGCATTTGGAGAGTATCTAAATGCTAAAAGTCTAATACCTACAATTGCTACTTGTAAGTTTTACCTTTCTTTTGAAAACTCCATCCATGAAGACTATATTACTGAAAAGTTATACAATGCTTTGTTGGCAGGATCTGTTCCTGTAGTACTTGGACCAAGTAGAGAAAATTATGAGAGCTATATTCCTTCTGACTCTTTTATACATGTTGAAGACTTTTCTAATGCTAAAGATCTGGCAGATTATTTATTGAACCTTCATAAAGATGAATCGCTGTACCTGCGTTATTTTAATTGGAGGAAATACTTCTCTGTAAAGCTCACTCATTTTTGGGAAAGTCATGCATGCCTAGCGTGTGATCATGCAAAACGACGCCAGGAATATAGAGCTATCTCCAATTTAGAAAAATGGTTTTGGAAATGACATCTCAATCATCATAGTTGCAACGTTTAATGGATTTTTAAGTTCTATTCAACTTAAATTAATTGCTGTAAAGTGCTATTTTTTCCAATGATCATAATTGTTACATGTCTTCACAGATATGCCTAAATGACATTGGCAGTATCAGTGCTAATACTGAACATTCATCATACTGTGACATCATTTTCTGCAAGTCTTTATATATTTTTCTTTTCTTTATCGTTAAAAGTATTTTCAACGCTGACACTTCTTGATTGTGCCATTTATGGGGATAGCACTGTAGATGCTGTTCCGTTCAATGTAATTGATGCATCATTGATGTTTCAGTGGGTGCTTTGATCAGTATTTATTTGGTTTGTTAACAGCATTTTTTTCAGCTGTGGTTGCCCTTGTTTATCAGATTTTATTGGCTTTGGTAATCACATAATTTCAAAACCTGGGATTTTTTTTCAATATTGTGTTTTGTATGTTTGTAATTTTTAAACTTGTTTAAAAGCTGTGAATATACTGTACCCTTCTAAACAACTTGTGAGTGCTGTGTACAGGATTTTATTTACTTTTTTACTTTAGGTGATATCCCTCTTTTCATTTTTTTCGAATTATAGAAAGTATAGTAACATACTACTTTTTAAGGTTAGATTACTTAGTCTTGTACTCTCTAGGGATGTCATATCTTAGCGTGGGGTAGTTCTGAAAATGTTGAAACTAAATATAAAGTTCATACAGATGTTGTAAAAGAGAAATTAGGTGGCACATAAGCTGCACCTCACATCTATTCTGTGGGATCAAAACTAGCAGAGATATCGCTGCCTTTATTAGCCAAGTAATTCTTTTTTCTTTGATCATGTTTCTGCTAATGGACATTTTTTTTCTGAATTCGTATCTCTCTAGAATTGTAAGCCGCTATACGGGTGGTTTAATGTAAGTACACAAAAGTACAGTACCTCTATTTAAGTCACGCTGTACCTCAGAATGTCACCTTGTATCACAAGCACAAGTATATTTGGAATGTATTCACTTGTTCACTTGCTGCTGTATCCAATACTGTATTGCATTTGTTTAAGGGTGGGCTGACGTGATTAGCCCACACAGTCTACAAATTAATAAAATGTAATGCTTTACCTTGTTTTCTTCTCTCAGTTCCTGTCCCCTCTTTGTTGATTCCTTTGAAGACATTTAAAATACCTCCATGGATTCCCTCTCCATCTCCTGTTTTTGCAACCCTTTAGGGGTCTACAGTCGTCTCCATTATGAATAACTTTCACAGCTCCAGGAAGTAGCTGTTCCCCATAATATTATACCATATACACTGTGGTGTCCTTTTTCTTCATAATGGCCCCATCCCATGTATCTAACATAATACTGCCAACCTTTATCACGTTTACATCCCCTTCTACTCCACAGTGAGAACAGACTCAGATACTCTTATCTTTGGTCATAAACTTTCTTTTCTCACATACTCCTCTGATAGCTTTCCTCTGTACTCCTTCCAGCAGTATTTCTCTGTGTATAGATAGATGCAGGACTGCATGAAGTATTCAAGGATTTGACTAACTAGGGCCTGAATTAGAGGCATATACTTGTTTTAAAAATATGAGCTGTAGAACTATAACAATTCTTAGCTAGTATCAAGGTAGATAGAGCCTCATAAGTAAGGACTCAGAGTTGCAATGCCAAAGCATGGACAGTAGTCATTTTCACAGGTCATGTGTAAGACAGACAAATAGGAGGAACCCAGATGATTTAAGATGTGTTCAAGTAATGCCCACAATTCTTCACCTGCTGATTGCAGTGGTTGAAGTGGAATATAGGGCAGCAAACCCCCCTTTAAATACGCAGGACGATTTAGGGCCTGCTGTGTAAGTGCTAAGATGATTAAATGTTGACAACAGCACCACAGAAAACCCATGCAAGTCCAGTTGCATAAGGATAATAAGAATGAAATGAAAACTGCCAAACAAATGCCTTTCTATGGAACTCTGCACTCACTGAAACTGACTGAAGTCACCAATAAAACAGCTGGTTGAAGCCACCATCCAAGAGTCTGATGTAAAGAAAAGTATAAATGTTCGAGTTAATAAAAATAGTGTGTACACTACTACTGCCAAATCCAAGGATGCATTGTGTGCCAAACCAAGGAATTTTTTTTCTCAAGTACAACCATGATAACTTAGAAGCAGGTTTTCTTCTTTTCTTTTAGTGTTATAGTGTTCATAAACATCACTGAAGGATTGAATGCTTTTTTACTTAGCTGGGACCCCATGTGTGCTCAACACTAAACAGCAGCTTCCTGAAACTAACAGTTCAAGTATAGAAATGTCCAATGTGGTCATAATAAAGATTTTATAGATTACAGGCATGCAGTATACTTAGTAAAAATTTCCAAACTGCAGCTCCACCACACCTGCTCTTAATTTTGTTATTCTCACTCTAATGCTGCTTAAAAGGTTCATAAGTTCATAGATTAGTACTAGGTTAACTGCCCTTATGGGCCATTTTGAGCCTACCCACTTACCCTATGTGGGAATCAAACTCTGCCCTTTGTATTTGCACATTAATCATTATACCAGCCTGTCATCTCTCACAAAGAACAGTCAATAACACATATGAGAAAGTTATTTTATTTTCTTTAGGAAGCTGTGAGCTTAGAAAACATACACTATTCAAAAATGATAGTGTAATTTTCCAGTATGCAACAAACAATATAATAATATTTGCTGTTCCTTTGTGCAGTAAAGCCTAAGCAACTTTGATATTATTGTATATCAAAGAACTATATATATATATGTGTGTGTGTGTGTGTGTGTGTGTGTGTGTGTGTGTGTGTGTGTGTGTGTGTGTGTGTGTGTGTGTATATGTGTATGAGTCACTCCAAACTGGTTGTGTTATATTAAATTAAAAAGAAATTAAAAACTAATCTGCGTTGGGTCACCTGAGCCAGAGTTAAGGTTTTATCCCTGTACTCTGTGATGCTGGCTAAACATAAGCATCACACCCCTGTCAAATACATGTTCTGGCAATCATGGCAATCATTGCATCTCTAATTTTGAGGTATATAACCTCTAAAAAGAACAAAAAAATTGTTTGCATGTTCCACATGTGCATGTATTATATCCCTATGCTAGAGCTAATGAGAAAACATCCTTTGCAGCTTTGGTGGAGTATAAAAAATGTGCAAGCACTTCCAGGTGAGCATTATAGGTTTTCTTGATGTGGCATATCTTGATAAATGACATATGTATCCTCAGTCTTAACTGTCTAATTTCCTGTTTTTTCCACTACCTTACTTTTTAATTCTCTAAGTGTTCTAGATGTCCTTCATACTTAGCCATTGGTAGATTGCTCCTTGCTTCCAAAAAATGAAATTAGTATAGACATTGCCTTCCCCAGAAACTGACTGAATTCCCATGCTTAATATATTTTAAAATTTCAACTGCAATTAACTGTTTAAACCAAATGTTTGTTTGCTTGACTGCAGGTGCCTCACACAACTCCATACATAATCTGCTCCCACTATACTATATTAATCTTTCACTACTTTTGTTTCCATAGGATCCCTTCTCCTGAAACCCACAATACTATAGCCAGTATGGGGAAAACATATTCTTTATATATATGGTACCTTTGTCAACACATAAAGCAACTACTAAATTCCAAAACTAAGCTCTTGGTGGCCACGATGTACAGACATGTCAAAGACCAACAAAACAGCACCGTCGTCACAGTTTTTTAAAAAACTTTGTCAGATTCTGCTGAAGTATTTTACAAAAGTGAAACAAAAAATGCTGACTCATTTCATTACAATGATCTCATCCATTTTTGTACATGAGGGAACTCACATCTTCTATCAAAGTGTAACTAAAAACAGAATCTTTTAAAGTTCTTATGATTATCCCTTAAACCAGCCAAAAGTGTCCATATGGCAATGCAAGTTCCCATGTGCAGTGAATTCAAGACTTTCTTTGGAACTGCATCACAATATAAACATGGGTCTGCGACTCTCTGCCCATCTATCTCTTTTGCCACTACCAACTTTCCTTATGACATTCTATGCCATCCACCATTGCAAATAAAATCTGTTATTATATTTTAATTGACTTCTAGGACTGACTTAGAGTATATCCAATAAAAGAGTGATGCATGATGCAAAAAAAAAAGAAGCAAATGTAAAAGCAATGTCTTTTGGCTTTTCCTGGTTAGGAGTTGCCACAGCGGATCACCAATCTGCAGATTGATTGGCAATGGATTTTTACAGTGCCAAGTTGCCAGCCCAATGCCCATTCTTCACAGAAGGCACACCCACACACCACTCCTGCATGTCTTTAAAGCTCACTCAGCTGCAGGGAGGACATGCAGACTCCACACAGAAGGAACTCCAGCGAAGAATCAAACCAAAGAACCTCTTGCTGTGAGGCAGACAACACTAACCACTGCACCACCGCGGCCTACTGGCATGATGCATTAAGAGTAACACAGAAAAATGTAATGCTAGTACTGTCTGTTTTAAATCTAAACCTACCATCTTTTGCCACTTAAATTCAGATTTCAACTTTTTCAACAATACCTCATAGGTTTTGTTAACTGACTTTTGTTCAGACTCAGCCACAGAACTTTCCAGCTGTTTAGTATTGGAAGTTCCCAACAGAAACCTATATTTATATCTGGTCTTGTTAATCTTATAGTCCACAACTGTACCAAATTCTCAAAATTTAGAAAAAAATGCAAATCCTTCACAGGTCTTATCAAATAAATTATCTGTAAATAAAGATGTTTTTATCTCTTTAGCCCCATATGGGGGGCTTTTCTGTTGCTGCAGCCAATAGTCATACATGTTAGGCAAGTACAGTTGTGGACAATGGATAATCCTGACAGCTTCTTAATGCCATTCTGAGAGAGACTGAAAGACGCCATGTTTCTTTATGTAAACTGTTAAGGCCAATTATGTTACCATAATCAGCTGTATAAAATATTTTGTAAAACTAAAATCCAGCAGACCTCTCATGAGCAAACACCACTCCAGACTCCTGATTTCCTTCTGCATCCAGACTTAGAAATATTACTAATCATTACCATGTTCTTCTGCAGATTTCATCAATAGCTCTGCTTTCCTTATGGTGGCAAATAGCTACTGCCCCTGGCAAACACATATTTATTATTTTCAATTAACTTGGGCAAATATTTAGCTAGTTGCATATTGCTACAACTGACATAAATTATCTCTACATGATTAAGTATAAATATCAGTTTGTAGGATGATAGTGCATATGGATCTTTAACCTCTTTTGGCAAGATCATCAAATCAACTTGCTTCAGTGATGAGATCAGAGCTGGATCATGGTTAAATGGCACCCAAGACAGGGTAATGTACCAAATCACACACATACCCCACCAGTGGGAGCAATTCCAATCACCCATAACTTGGGTGTGCCTTCCCAATTACCATAAACACTGTTCAAACCTGCCAGTGTACATTTTATTTTTTTTCTTTATTTTCACAATGATTACAGAGAACTGTATTTAAGGTGAAACTTTAATTTCAAATTCTACTACACAAACACTGATGGCCATTTGCTACAAAAAGCAAAGTAAAACAGTCTCACATTGAAAATAGGCTTATCTTAAGAAACAGCAAACGTTTCTTTCCTTGAAGCTCACATTCATTGAAAATGCATCTGGCCAGTTGTGGATTAAGTGTATCTTGGACCCTGGGTTGTTTTCGAACCACAGGCTCCTGAACACATTTTAAAGACCATGCATAAATGCATGTATTCCTTGATTCACTTTTCTGATTGTTTTAATGATAGCATAAGTTACTTTCATCCATAGAGAGCCCCCATACCCACTACCACATTTATAAACACTTTGCTGACTGTGTACACTCCTTACTGTTATGAAGAAATACATTACACAAATGTTATTGGTAGCTTTGAATGAACTGTATGAAACTGTAGTAAGATTACTATCACTGCACCATAAGATCCAGTCATGCATAGCATAGTTTAAATGGAAGAGGGTTTATGAAAGCATAATATTAACCACCTGATAATATATGATAAGTCAATATGCACAATCTCTACAGAAGTAAAAATAATCAAAATAATTCTACATTAAACAGGACTATTACTAATGCAGAGGTTGCTGCTGGCAAATACCTTTGCATTTCGGTGTTTCATCTACAAATGCAATGCCCACTGCCTGTGCTGTATTAAAAATGACCCAAGAGTGTAAGAAAGCCCCTTATGCTGCACCCATTTTCAGAACTAGAAAATAACTTGTTATGCATGGCATGGGAAAAGAGCCCACGGTCTTCTTATTTTCCAGCACCAAAAAAGTGTACTGTCTGTTGAGCATTTATGATTGAATATATCCTGAAACAACTGATTAAGAAATCATATTTTTTTATCTAGCATATTCTTTATGGCCTGTCTAATCTCTTCTGTTTGACTTTGCAGTGTTAAGTCTCCTGAACTTAACACCATCCAATCATTCTGTTTTGACATTTAATGTCTCCTTGCTACTTATCCAGAAATGTGCATTATACATTTTCAGTTTTTGACCTCTTCCTTTTTTATCATGTCCCACTCTTCAAGCAATGACCAACCCTCTATACTGAATTTACCCATTGTGCTCTTCAAAGGTTGCTTGTTCGAGTTTACTAAGATCTTCATTTGTAAGTAATAACTGAAAAATCTCCAATATTATTCAAAAGTACGGGGCAGACTAACCCACAAAGAACCAAAATGAGAAATCACTGTTGGAAGTGCTGAAATTCTTGTTACCAAATACACATGACCTATCAAGAAATATATTTTATCAGACCTAGAATATCTCTTTGAATAGTAGATTTAATGATGTATCCAGTATATTAATAAGAAGACATTACTCAGACCCTTTTCCCTTGGGTATACTCTTGCACTTTCACCAAGCCTGGGAATGTGAAATACCCAAGGGCAACTTTTCAGATCCCTAATGTTGCTAGCACAGTCCAATCCTACATATATTTAGTTGACCCTTTTTTGAAAGCTACCATTTCTTGGTAACTCTCGAAATTCTTTTTGTTAAGTAAATCATGCAAAACTTGGTTACCGAAGTGAAACAGTGTTCTCCCAATATAAGGGGATACAGTCTTAACCAAAGGGAAGACCACTTCCCTATCACTAATACCTTGAGTTGTACATACCACATCCCTCATTCAAATACCCTTGATGCTTTATGTTCAATGTCATCAGAATGTGTCACCTGCAATGTGATGAGACTACAACTGCTTGAAATATGTTAGTAGTTTATTTTTCCTAGATACCTTGGTAAGTCGGTTTACATTTCATGTAAGTAATTTCATCCAGTTCATATGGAATAAAGCATCTTTAGCACTCATACCCCTGAAAATGTCCCCAGTATTACCATTATGTCAAACCCACAAATCAGTTCTCCTTTGCCAGTAATATATATATATTCCTTACCTTTAACGTCACATGAATATAGATCACTAATAGTTTTTGTGTTTAAAATACATTAAAAAATTATGTACAATCTGAACCAAACAAGCTAATATATAACACTATTTCTATGTCTATTCTACCCTTGCAAACCTTTGATTAATGGCTCAGTACAGGCCTAGTCCCCTTTACCTAAATCATGACCATCTCTATGCGGTTTCGATTAACTTCACATTGCAAAAACTCTAGGCATCATTTACCCTTCAATTACCTCCTCTCCTCCCATGTCTCTGCAATTTGCTAGTAAGATACTAGCTTCAATAAAAACAGAGGCATATTCACAATCCATTTCAGTATAACATATATAGTAAATGCATTCATAATGCCTTTCAGTATAACATTTATAGTAAATGCATTCCTAACCAATTACGGTATAGAGTCAGTATAGCTTGTATAACCCCACTGAAGTAGACGGTTTCTTTGAAAAACAATATTATACCATCCATATCATTCACTGGATGAAACAGTAATTTTAGAAAGAAATTCAAACAAAATCAAAATGTAAAAATGCAAATTTTATATATGATGACAGTCCTACTTTTTACAATACTTTTGGATTCTCCATACATTTTGCCCACACAACAAGATCTAAAGCTTTATATTAGCAGCTACATTATTTAAGTTCTGGTAGATTTAATTTCATTACCTATTAAGTTTATGCAGCTGCAGAAGTCTGTTGCATTTGCAGTACCATTTGCTTTTATCCATTATGGGATGAAAGGTACTATGATGACAACATGAAAATATAGTTTCACATTTTTTTCAGATATTTGTAAAGAAGAATTTTGCCAAGTATGTAATAACTTCAGCAAAAGATGAAATCCAAAAGAAAAAAAAAACGAGAAGCTAAAAGCACAGCCATTTTATATATCTATATGTATATCTATCTATCTGTATATATATATATATATATATATATATATATATATATATATATATATACACACACACACACACACACACACACACACACACACACACACACACACACACACACACACACACACACTGGTGTTTTTCTTTTGTAGACTGCAATAATAGTCTTCAGTTGTGTAGCATCAGACATTTCTGTAGATGAAAAACGAATGTTATTGTTGTGAATGTGTAGTTAAGGTTCAACTACCTTAACCCTAATAACTTTATACTTTAATACAGTTTCCAGAAGTAAAGTGACAGAGACACCCATGCTGTCAAAGAAAAAGAAACCTTACTTGAGTATTAGAGAATGGGTCAATCAAAGTTATTAAGTCATCGTTAAATGTTCAGTTCAAAACTTTCATAATTTGTTAGATATCACTTTACATAATAGTTAGCACATGTTAGCAATCTGTAACAAAAGTACAAAGGTTAATAGCACAAAAGTATTTAGACATTCTGAGCTAATTTAATTAGTATATGTGATGTTAAATCTGTTGTATATTTTTGTATCTCTTCCCAGTATATTTTTGTATCTCTTCCCAGTATTCTGCCATTTCCAGTTTCTTTCCCATTCATTCCTGCTTCACTTATCCCTCATAGCACAATTAAATGGACTGTATGACGTCCAGAAGCAGGATTTACTGAGGGTGACCAGCGGGGTATAGTAGGAGTGTCTCACCATGAGTCCATACTCCTGAAGATTTATTTCTGCACATTTCACTGTTACCGTCCACCATTGATTGAAATACTGAGGGTAATCCCTACTTCAAACATCAGGACACTGTCCTAGCAACCAATTCTCCTGAATACCTGCTTCACTGAACAAAGTATAAAGTGTGTTCCTTGCCAACAAACAATAGGCTAACACAAGCTTGTTTAAAAACGCTAAATATAAAACATAGGACATCACATTGAATATAAATTTTCAAATCATATAGCTGAAGTTATGTGATATAAAACTTCAAATCACATAGCTGAAACAATATTTTGTATATAGCAGATTACTATGAAATGGCTAATTGATACATGTGTCAGCCATGTTTGATATGTTTCAAGCACAAGAATTGTAGATTTCATGAGATGCAGTTAATATAGAGTTTTACGTTTTTGATTACCATGATATATTAGAAGCTGACTTGGAAGATAGATATTATTTTTTATTATTTTTGTGCACCCAGTTGTGCAGCCATTGTTCTGAATCCATTAATGTACACCCTGCTTTTTGTGATTGCAGCAAATGAAATCAGTTTCATTGTTAAGTACCTTGTAGAAAGGACATGTTATGACATTTTAAGTTTTTGCACTAAAACATTGCACTAATTTGTACATAGAGATTTGTTATATCTGCCAAATGTCTGTTTGTCTAAATAAACTGTTTCTAAACTGGAGAATCAGTTTTGTTCAATGTCATTTGTGAAAAGTGATTGATTCAGTTAAACAACACATTCTGTGATTGTGTGATCCATATTGACTGTACAAAGACCTTTCAATGGAGTTGCAAATTGTGTATGCTGAAGGCACATTACTGCCAAATACATTCTGTGTTTGCAACACAAATAGGTTCACTTTTGCGAACTTCTGTGTTTTGTTTATTTTCTGTTCATTATATTTACCTTGTATGGACACATATAAATTACATAAATTCACTGGAGTGTGTGTGTGTGTGTGTGTGTGTGTGTGTGTGTGTGCGCGTGTGTGTGTGTGTGTGTGTGTGTGTGTGTGTGTGTGTGTGTGTGTGTGTGTAGAGGGCTGCATGCATCTGTGATCCTTAGAGCTACATTGTGTAGAACTTTACATTCCTCATAGTGTCAACACTGACAAAATAATCTGATGGAAAGTACAAAACAGCAGTCTGAAATGTGAATCCCATGTTGTTTGTATCCAGAACAGAGTTCCCAGGGCTTATGCCAAGAGCTAGGTTTTGATTCATATCAATTGATAACACTTTCACTGAATCCTGTTTCAGTGAAAATATTTTCCCAAAGAGCACTTTCAATGAACCTCAGATCATGTTTTTTTGCAGGGTGAGGTAGAGTCTCCTACACCCCTCCATGTGGGGGAATCACCCCATACCCACAAACTTAAATATGTATACTCTTAGCTCACACAACAGTTGAGAAAAGGGAATTATCCACATCACTAAAATTGTTCCTGGTGAAACATTTTCAGGGAAACAGCATTCATAGAAATTGCTATTGCTAAAAACACAAATTCCCCTCGATTAGGGGATCTGACTGGACTCAACCCACAAAAGTTGCGTGGAATCACTGTGTAAGCTTACTACCAATATAACAGAGGACAGAAAGCATGCACAATGTCTGTGAAGAGACAGACTGAGCCAGGGTGGATTATGTCAAGCTACTCAGGAAATGAAAGGTACCTCTTGGATAAAAAGTCATTTCACAGCTAGAGAAGGGGCAGTGCTTTTGTGGGAGGCTGAAATGTACCAGCACGATTTTACCTCTATTCACAACAATTGCTCTAGAATAAGATGCCAAGTTTGTGATTAACATGAGTATCTCATTATTAAACAGACAACCTACAGAGACCACCTCTGGGGAATGTAGCTTGGGGAACAAGCATGCCAGAAACTGATGAAGGCTGTGGAGGGAGAAGGCAAAATGGACACTTAGTGATCTAAAAGGGCAGTTTTTAACTGCCTACTGTCATAACAGAAGCATATCTTTGACACAAAATGTATATAGTGTAAATATGAGTTGCATTTGGAGTGACCTCACAAAATTTTCATAGAAACGTACAAATGAAGCTAATATTGCACCTGTATGGTATGTGATCCAGTAGCCAGATATTCACAAGTTACAGAAAAAAGTGCCATAGTGCTGTAATACACTTACTGTTGTCAGACAGAGAGCAACCATCACTCCAAATGAAGTGTTTAACAGCTTAGCACTGCTCTTTTGTGGTGACTTGATTGCTGTTAATCCTTTATAGTTGTTTTATGTATTTATTTATTTTACATTTGTTAACCAGGTTAGTCCAACTGAGCCAGGGGCCCATTTTCAGTGGAGGCCCAATGAGAAAAGCTCCAGGTATACAAAGAATTATAAAATATAAGAACATAAACATAAACAAAAGGTGAAGTACATCAGATAATAATACAATTTTTTTAAGTAAAAGAACAACAGCTCAGATGTTACACTAAGACATAATATATAATGACGGCAAATAATATGGTTACATTCTGGAAAAGTAGGAATAGTATATACGAAGGAAGGGACAATGGACTGAGGTGAATTAATGGTATTTGACAAGAGAAAATATGGGTTGACAGGAAAGTGCAGAATGGATATTAGCTTTATGAGGTAAGGCAGAGAGGAAAGTAGGCGAAAAAGAGATGAATAGATGGATACAGATTTATAAGTGGCATTAGTTAACATACATGGTTTGACATGGGCAGGACCAGATAGTTTGTAGGTATTGTTTGAGTTCATGTTTAAACAGGTGCTTTTGGGAGATATTTCTTAACTTGAGGGTAAGTATGTTCCAGGCATGAGCTGTTGAGTATTTGTAAAGGGACTTACCAGTATTTTTGTTGGGTTTGTATATGTCAAGGAGTAGTTTGTCAGAAGTACGTAGTAAGCAGTGGGGGCAGTAGTAGGATACAAGATTAGAGACTGAGGGACATAAAAAGGATTATTCAGGATAGAGTAGGTAACATACAGTTGCTGAAGGAGTAGCAGGTTGGGGAATTCGGGCCAGTGTAGTGTCTTGATGGCATGACAGTGATGGGACCTCAGAGGTAAGCTAATGACAAACCTGACAATTTTATTGTATGTTTGTTCGAATTTGGAAATTAGTGTAGATTGAATGTTACTGAAGATAGGGGTTGCATAGAGTAGGCAGGGTTACAGAAGAGATTGATCTAGGGACAATTTGGAGGAAAGAGTAAGGAATCTCCGATTGTGATAGAGAAGGCCTAGTTTCTGATGTTTTTTTTTTAATACACTGTTGAATACGTATATCACATTTCAGTTCATCATCGATAATGACACCAAGTATTTTGGTGTGGGCTTCAGGCATAATGATGGTATTTTTTAAAAAGGTGATGGAAAAGGAGGCTTTGAGGTGTACCATTGATTTGGGAGTGAAGAGAAGAAGTTTGTTTTTTTTTTGGTGGCGTTAAGTGCAAGTTGATTATTGGAGAGCCATGTTTCGACAGAAGAAAAGGTATTTTGTGTAAGAGCTAAGAGATCAGGGATGTTAGGGGCAGTGGAGATTAGAGTAGAGTCATCTGCATATTGTAGGAGTATGGAGTGGTGACAGAGTGAAAGTTGTTAGTAAAGATATTGAACAAGAGGGGGGCCTAAGACAGAACTTTGTGGAACACCGGTGTTGACTGTAAGGAAGGGAGAGAAGACAGTTTGCCAGCAAATGGATTGTTGCCTGTTGGAGAGATAGCTTGAGAACCAATTAGTAGCAGAGCTAGAGAGATGGAGGTTGGAGAGTTTAGTTAGCATCTTAGAGTGAGAAACAGTGTTGAAGGCCTTAGAGAGATCAAGAAATAAACAGGAGACTAACAAGTTGTTATCCAGGGCTTCTGCTACTGTTTGGGTGAAGGAAAGAAGTGCAGTGGGGATGATGTGGTGGGGTCTAAAACCATGTTGGGATGGAGTTAGTAGGTTATTGTCAAGTAGGTGTTTGAGTAATTGGGTGTGAATACATTTTTCCGGAATTTTAGTGATGGGGACAGGATAGCGATGGGCCTATAGTTGGAAGGGTCAGTAGAGTTTCCACCTTTGTGAAGAGGGATTATATAGAAAGATTTACAAATTTCTGGGACACAGGCTTCTATTATGGACTGATTAATAAGTATGGAGACAGGGAAGGCAATAGATTCTGCAGCTATTTTAAGAAAGTAGGAAGGTAGTTTATCAGCAGAGAGGGAACAGGGTTTAAGTTTGACAAGAAGAGATTTGATGAATGAGACAGGAACAGGTTTGAAAGAGAGGGTATTGAAAGGTGATGTTTTGGGAGATGAAGGAGGGGAGGGGGAAGCATTTCCATTTTGGCTACGTTTTTGGATTGTATCTATGACGTAGTTGCTAAGAAGAGTAGCAATTTCAGTAGTTGTGTGATGTGGGAAGGGGTTGGGAGTAGAGGTATTGCCAGGATGGAGGAGATGGTTAATGGAAGACCAGAATTTTCTTGGGTTTTTATGTGGGCTATTTTGGTATGAAGCGAAGAAATTTCTCTTGACTAGAGCGTAACATTAGTAAGTGGTACTTAAAAAAAGCTTGTTAAGAATCTTTCTGAGGTCACAATGGTACTTAACAAGCATGCTTTTTCCCAAATTCAGAGCATACTCATAGTGATCCATATACTACAATTAATTATCTTTCAAAAATAAGATATAAAATGCATCACATAGCATCTAGATCCTGGCAGAGTCCTTAACTCAGATTGTAGAAGTGAAGTTTGATACTGGCTTATTGAGGGCTTCTGCCCTGGAACCACCTGTTCTACAATGGGCCTTGCTCATAGACATGCACAGAAGGTTGCTATAACTTGTGTTTATGGGTGGTGGGGTCTGGGAAACAGTGACATTATTATTTCTTAAATTCTCCTTGCTATCAAAATTCAGAGGTGTGTGCAGAAGGTCATCATTACTTTTTTGAGACTGAGAAAATTGTGGTCGTTATTTCTCTAATTTTCCTCACAATTAAACCTCAGATGCATGTACAGAAGATCGCTTTGACAGTGTGGTCATTATTTAACTTTTGACACAATAATAACTCAGAGATACGTCTACAACATCACTTCGTAGGGGCAGTGTACTTTATAGAAACAACAGGCTGGAACCACGACTGTGATAATTTTATCTCTTTTCTCCCAATCACTTATCAGACATGCAGACAGGTGGCTAATATCGGAGGTAGTGGTAAGGAAGCATATTGTGAACATACTTCTGACTTCAACAAGTTAAAAAATGTTACTATATCATGGTTATCAGATGGATACACATAAGGTAGCTGTCGAGGTGGGGATGAAGAGACAAGCTGTATGATGTGTGACAGCAGCAACTTGAAATATATGACTGTGGTCATTTATTCATTCACTTTTATCCCAATCTAACATCAGAAGGATAGCTAGAAGGAGACCATTCTCCCTTAGGGATGCAGACACTATTCTAAGATAAGATTAATCTCAGTTTATTGGAAACTACTTTTTGTCAACTTTGATCATTATCCCTTAGGCACAACTTATTTCTTCACTGAAAAAATAAATAAATAAATAAGACTAAATTTCTTTAGTTAGTTATAATTTTTGTCCAGGACATATTTGTAACAAAAGGCTGGCAAAAAAAAAATAACAATAAAATGGTAAAATATAACTCATAGTATCTAGAATCCCATGGCTTCTGAGGCCCAAGCAGTTTCCAAAGTATCAGCTGATTTTATTATTTCCTGCACAGTTATTATACTGCAGTCTTGGCCATTTAGGGAGTCTTGAAAGGATACTAGTAGAAAATTAAGAGAAATAGTTAATTTCTTTCTTTAGCTGTGTTTTTGTTCAGGCTATCTTTGGTTCAAAATGTTTGAAAAAATGCTCTGAAATGCAATTTAGTGCATCTAGAATCCAATGGCTTCTTGGGGGATGAGGTCTTTGGCTTAATTTGATTATTCCCTCCTCATTTATTATGGTGTAATCTGGGTCATTTAGGATATATTCAATGAAATAAAGACAGGAAAAAGCCAAAGAGTACAGCAAGGCATGAGAATATAAGAACAAAGTCATCTGAATGATGTGGCAAGGTCAAGATTGGGGGAAAGTATGTGGATCACTGGGGGTACGCAGGGTGGAAGTGGAGAGTGTGGGACACATGGAGTCCTTTTTGGTATGTTTTTATTTCAACCAGAGGCCAGAGTCAAAATGTACAGGACTGCCAGGGACTATCCCATTTAATTGCATCTCACAGCATATCAACAAGGTTTGGTACTCTTCATAAAACATTTTATAACATTATAAAATCTGGATAAGGGATAATATATATAAGCTCATAAACGGTGATATCAAGACTCTCGTTCAAATTGACTCCAAAGAGTTTTACTCTGTAAGGTGTAGAGTCTATTTAACCTAATATATTTCTTCAAAAGGGTTAATGAGGCTATAGATGGTGGTCATGTAGTGCACATGGTGCATCTTTACCTAGCAAAGGCCTTCAACACAAGTCCCTATGTTGTCATCGTAAAAAATTTAATTGCTTTAAAAATCAACCCATATGTGGTATGTTGGATAGAAAACCAGCTGAAAGACAGAACCCACACAGTACGAGTTGCAGGTACCTCATCAGAAAGTATGAAAGAGACCATTGATGTCCCTCAGGGCTCAGTAATGGGACCTGTACTTTTTGTATTTACTTCTCAGATCTCCAGGGGGAGAGCAAAGACCACTGGCTAACAAAGTCTGCAGATGACTGTAAACTGGGCACCCTTATGACACCCAAACACTACTGAATGAACTCTCCCCAGTAAACCCTTGGTGTACTCAAATAGGATCAAATGCTAAAAAGTGTGGTACTCGTTTTGGTAGACAACCCCTCCTCTCATCATACTGTATAGCCAGCATACCACTATAAAAATCAAAACTCTGTTGGTGACCTAAATGCTGCAGCTGACAGATCCCTCTCTTTTGACCATCATATGATAAGGGTTGTCAAGAAATCCTTTTATTTATCCCAACTAATTGCCATGGAAATATCATCACAGACTAAAGAAGTAAACCTTCCCTGGTACTCAGAATTAATCAGAACAATTATTGAGTAAGATGTCCCCTTTGGGATGTATCTTATTAATCATATCAAAAAATTAGCAAGACTGCAAAGGTCTCTAACCAAAAAGAACACAGGCCTAAAGTCCCTGAGCTATCAAAATATGCTGGATACTCTCTCCCTTTATTCAGTGTCTTACAGACATTTCAGGGGAGATCTGTCTTGCTTACTGGCACAATTAGAGGCCCGGTGGCCCTGGACCTGCTGTTTCTCTGCTAATCCAATATCTCCACCAGTACTTGAACTAGGGATCCAGATTTTCACTAGCAGATATATACAGTATAGTGGGGAGCCATGCTTATAAGGCAGCACCTCCCAAACCTTTGGAATAAACTTCCCCTACATGTTAAGCAGCGTGATTCATTACCTTGCTTAAAACACAAACTAGAAACTGGCTGAATATCTACAAATTTTACTGGTATACCCATCTGGAGAAAGGATGTGCTGCCTGAGAGAGGGTATTGACAAGGTGTAATTGGTCATAAGATTTGTTGCCTTAAATAAGTTGTAGGCCTTGAAATATCTATGAATCTAATAATCTAAATTGCTGTTATGGCCTACTCCCTTAAATTGTCAGGAAATCTCTGCCTATCCTTATAATGATTCTGAGTAGTATAAAGTGGCTGTAAGAGAATGAATGAAGAATTAAATACAGCAAAGTGATTACACTGGAAATCAATCTAGCTCCAGAGAAACGTACCTATGAAGAACATTCTGCTTAAACAGGCTGTAAGACAGGCAAGCCAAAGCCTACTATGGTACTCAGCTGGTGAAAGGCAATAAACATGTAAGTCTGCGCAAACTTACAGAAATTAAACTTTACTCATAGAGCTTATCTATTTGTGTACCAGTGAGTGTGTCTGGTATAAAAGAACAATTGCAGCAGGGCTAGCCACCCAGCAGTGTGAACACGGGCTCTAGATGACTGCCAGTGTTGAAGTGAAACTTTGACCCCTTGTGCAAAAATAGCAAAAAGGGGATGGATGAATGGATGGATGGATGGATGAATGGATGGATGGATGGATGGATGGATGGATGGATGGATGGATGGATGGATGGATAGATGGATGAATTATAGACCATATTTCTCAACTGCATGAAGTACACATGTGAAAGCAATATCTTAACACACTTGTCTAAATTATTGTCTTTTCTGCTATTGGCCCCAGGTTGTGACTGAAGATTCATGAGACCAGCCAACTTACATGGTAAACAAATAGCAATCAGGAAATAAATAGTCGAGAATTTTGCAGATTATCCATGGTTTTGCCTCATATTTTGCCCTATCCTTCATAAAATGTTTGATTTTATGGCAAATCACTCAGGATCATACCTCTAAAGTCTGTAGAATTTTGCAGACTAGCTAGATTATTTCCTCATATTTTTGGTCTGTTCATTAAATTTGTGGTTTTCTGGCAAATCACTGAGGAACCTACTCACTAAATAATCTGAGTCTGAGATGACACATCCTTCAGAAAATGCATGTTAATGCAAAATATATATTAGTAACTTTCTAAATTTATAAAAGCAAAATTTAAAATCTGTCCCTGATTTTGTCCCTTTATCCCTCCACCTCATTAATTTTTGCTTTATCCAGAATTCTTAAGCAAAAGATGAAAGGTATGCAGAGGATTACAGTTAGTCACTAATGCCAGATATTACATTTTCACACTTCTGTTATTCAGAAAATGCATGTTGATGCAAAACCTATTGTATTAAAAATGTAATACAATAAGTAATGTTTAAAAATTGTCCCTGGTTTTCAGCCTTCATTCCCTTGTTTGTTTTTATCTTTGCCGAAAATTCTTGAGGAAAAAAGTTGATTGATAGTCTTTAGAAACTCTTGCTTAGAGATTTCTTGGTAATTTCAAGCTGAGGCAGCAAGAAAAAAGCAATTTATTACTCAAATCCAGGGTGAAAAATTCACTTAGAAACTGCAAAAGGTATCCGAGTGAAAAATGCAGCAAACGAACAACAAATCTTTGGTATACCACCACAGCCAAAAGACAAGGCACTTAAAATGTTTTTTAAATAAAGCACTTGAAATATAAACTCAAAAACTTTAAAATGTAGACACAAAAACTTCACACCAAAGAGAGCTTGTCAACCTGATAAGCACTTTCAGCATATAGCCTTCATCAGATCGCATCTTCCTGCAGCTCTCTATTCTGAATAAAACAAAAGTTAGCCAATGAGTAATCATTTTCTGGTCAACCCCTTTCAGCCATCCAATCAGATAAACACCAATCACAAACTTCAAGGAGTACCTGCCCCCACGTTTTAACCAATAGTCAACTTCCTATTTTTAAGACTAGGCTTAAGCAGAACCATAATATTCAGGCCAGGATGGTGATCGGGCCTTAGATTAATTATCAAACCTATCTAGCAGATTTCAGTGCAATTAGTGATATCCCCTCCTCTGTTATTTGGAGGAATGTATTCAACGGCTTTAAAAACAAATGTTTGGAGTTTACGGAAATATGATTTGCAAGAACATTCTTAGGGTCTTTATTTTTAATATTTCTTAGGTGACGTAAAACCCTATCTTTCAGCCGTTGATCCATTTTTTCCAATATAAAAAGCATTACAGTGACAGCAAGAAGCAAGATACACCAAGTGCCAGCTGTTACAATTAGCATACACCTTAAAACTGTATCGTTTGCCAGAGAAAGGATGGATAAAGTTGTTGCTAATATCAATAGATGAACAGGCTTTACATCTACTGCATTTATAGGTGCCTTCTCTGTCAGATATTTTCTTGTGGCTAAACCCATCTTTGTCACATAGCAATCTTTTAATGTCCTTCTTATTTTTAATATAAATCTTGGATTGTCACCAACAATGTTCTTTATTTTATTATCTTCAGTGAGTACTGGCCAACATCTCCTAATCACATCACATATTTTCTTGCAGTCTGTACTACATGTAAATGCGCAGTTGAGCATATTCTCCCTCTTCTTATGCCCCTTTTTATCTTCTGGGTTATGGGAGATTTCTTTTCAGAAAAATAAGGGCATCCTCTTCTACCTTTTATTTCTCCAATGTCAGACCTAATCTTGAGGTCTCTGTTTTATACCCTCTATTTTGTAGGTTTTCCTGCAGCCTGTCATATTTTCTGTTGAAGTCAACATCACTCATGCAAAGCCTAGAAATACGTAATGTCCGGTTCTCCATGATGTTCTTAAATATGTGGCCAGGGTGCATATTATTATGGTGCAAATAATGGTTCTTCCATGTACTCTTTCTATGTAAGTTTGTGCTCAACCCTTCACCTTGATGTAAAGCAAGGTTAACATCTAGAAAATTGATCTCCTGTTTGGAGTAACTGACTTTAAATTCTTGAAAGTTGGTACTTGAATTCAAATATTCAATGAAAGATATCAGTTGTTTTTCATCACTTTTCCAATGGATAAAAATATTTTGCAAAATGGCTAGATTATTTCCTCATGTTTTTGGTCTGTTCTTCATTAAATTTGTGTTTTTTTGGCAAACCACTGAGGAACCTACTCACTAAATAATGGCCCATCTGAGACTGAGATGACACATCCTTCAGAAAATGCATGTTAATGCAAACTATATATTAGCAACTTTCTAAGTTTATAAGTGCAAAATATAAAATCTGTCCCTGATTTTGTCCGTTTATCCCTCCCCCTCGTTAATTTTTGCTTTATCCAGAAGTCTTAAGCAAAAGATGAAAGGTATGCAGAGGATTACAGTTAGTCACTAATGGCAGATATTACATTTTCACACTTCTGTTGTTCAGAAAATGCATGTTGATGCAAAACCTATTGTATTAAAAATTTAATGGAATAAGTAATGTTTAAAAATTGTCCCTGGTTTTCAGCCTTCATTCCCTTGTTAGTTTTATCTTTGCCCAAAATTCTTGAGGAAAGAAGTTGATTGGTAGTCTTCAGACACTCTTGCTTAGAAATTTCCTTGGTAATTGCAAGCTGAGGCAGCTAGAAAAAGGCAATTTATTACTCAAATCGTCTTTTTCCGACTGCTGAGCTTTTGCTTACCTCTAAAATATATGTGCAAATGTTTTCTTGTAATTGCCACTCTGGCAGGAATTTCAGGGCACATTGAGCACATGTTGAAAGTGGGGTGGGGTTCTCACCCCCACTCATCCTATGGTTTTGGCACCCATTTTGGGGAGGAACATTAGCAGGGGATACTAAGTGAGGTAAAGGGTTTGCTATCTTGAGGAGGAGGAGCTGGCTACAAAGATTAACAAGCAAGGTAGGACTTGCTAGGTATGGGTAGGCCTAGATGAATAAGGAACAAACTGGCAGACAGGGACACAGGACCCTTACTTTGCATGCTAGGATAGAAAGGAGACAGCTGTCCTGCCCATCTAGACTTGGTGGAGTACCTACATGCAGGGACACATGGCACGATTTCAGTGAGAGGCTTAGCTTAATGTGTCAGTTGGCTGTAGTCTGCATACCTGCAGTCCACATTACAGCAGTGCTCTGCATTCCTACAGTGTTGATTACTGCAGAGCTCTGTATACCTACGCTACCAATTCTAGTTCTGCCTGCTCCTTAGCAAAGCCTTGATAAGTCCTGTCATTAATTGCTGCAGCAACATTTACTTTTAGCTTGGCAAGGAATAGTTCACTTGCTGAAGTATTGAAACCTCTGTACACGATGGTACTAGATATGGATAATTTGCTTGACAGATGGAGAAATTGGTATGATGGTGGCTTAGGCTGATTTGCATTGCGAAAGTGAGGAATAGCAAGACATATAGCTTTGCTTACTCCATTGACTCACTTTAGTGGAAGTAATACTGTTACTGATGCTGGCTGCGGATGGTTGGTTGATCTCTTACTGGGCTGACTGCAGTGCTGAACTGCAGCTGTGAAAAGATTGGTTAGAATAATCTGGGGGACTGAGGTTTTGAATAAACAGCTTGTGGGCTGAACTTTGAATACATCTTATCAAAATAGGCAAAAGGAAAAAGGGATCTTTGCATGTGTCCTGATGGTGAACTAAGATGCTGCCATGTTGGTTTTGTGTATGTGTATGAGGCATGTCAAGTAAGGTAAAGATTTCAGTACAGCTGTCCTAAAATGGATTAGGTACAGTTATTATTAATAGTCTTATCAGTGATCTTGAATATGTATTTTAATTATGTACATTTTGCTACATTTAGTTTTAAAACATTATGAGTTGAATACCAATTAATATAAATCCCCTTGCTGTTGATATTCCCATTGCATTTGTTTAGATTTCAGAAGACTGAGTACCCAATCAACAGGTTTTTCTGCAAACACCAAATTGCAGGACATTATCTTAAATATTAATATTAGTTTGCACATTCAGTAGGTTTGGCAGAGATAATTGTCTAAGAGTGAAACAATAACTGTGACAGTGACACTAAAACCAATAGTCCGCACTTACACAGTGCCTCCACTTCTTGGATGTTTAATTGATTGTTTAATACATTTGTCACTAGCAACAAATTTACCTTTTTTTATTTCAGAGTAACTTGTGATATATGATGTTAGCCTGCATAAATGTGCTATTACCCGTATTTTTGGTGTTAACCACTCCTTGTAGTGCATAAGGTAGTAAACAAAAGCCTAAATGCAAAATAATGCAATATTTGATACTGGTATAATGGGTTTAATTAACATATCATTCAAATGCAGACAGCAAAAAAATGGTTGTTTTCAGCTTGTGTTTTGCTGTTTTCTGTTGTTGTAGGGCTTCTGTAATTAAGCCCAGATGGCAGAACTAGTTTAGTTAATCTTAATTTGAAAGTAAATCAGCTAAGAAAAACTTGATGGTATGATTGCAGTCAAGGTTTCTAGGAATAGAATTACCTAAAATGTGGTTATTATTTGAGTCCGATCTTGGATCTTTCTTATCTGTGCTTGGAAGAAATTGCCCATACCTTTGTGGAAGGTCTGCCTGAATATTCTTAATATTTTTCTAGCTTAGACTATACAAGACCAGTATTTCTTTTTAAAAGATAGGTAGCAGTTCTAGTTATTTGCAAATCAGTTTCTTTACGTCTATGCCCAAATCAACTGAACATTATTTTAAGGTTGGAAGGAAATATATTTCAATGATTACACCTTTGTAATTCACAAACAGTGATATTCATAGAAAATATTGGCATAAGTCTGCATGTTTCACTTAAATGAAAAAAATAGCGCAAATCATGGATTAAAGAGGTCACGTGGGCATGTAGGATTTGTGTTACAGTTGAATGAGGGACTGTGGATAATCAAGTACAATTATAATGGCAGTTAATGAAAGAAAGCTGCTTTTGTTCTTCTTCTTCTTTCAGCTTTTCCCAGTTAGGGGTCGCCACAGCACAACTCTGGTCCGCTAATGATTGGCAGTAGATTTTTTTTTACAGGTGCTGAGGTGTCAGCTCAATGCCCAACCTTCAACAAAGGCACACTCATTCTACACATGTTTTTCAAATGCCACTTGACTGTGGGGAGGATATACAGATTCCACACAGAAGGCACTCCAGCCGAGAATCAAACAGGAGAACCTCTTGCTGTGAGGCAACAACATTACTACTCCACCACTGAAAGGTGCTTTTAATCAGTGTTAATTCATGCACTCATAATCTTTGATGTTACAATTTAAGTATATTTTATAAAACAGTCAATACCTTATAGTTAATGCAAATAATTACAATTCATCCACAACAATGACAATCAGCTCTATTATTAGGAAAACTAGAACTAACTGAGGGAATATGCTTTAAGCAAACTTACTGCATTCATCAAGTCATTATGGAGTTGTAACCTGAAGCCTGCAGCAATTAATATTTTGATCCTCCTTTTCTGACAAGAAGTTGGCAGAATATTTTGAATGAATGGAAAAGTCAAACACAGAATGACTTCCTTAGTGGTCTTTCAGTTTAAGCATGTAAGCCAACCTTTTTGCATAGAGTCATTATATCAAACATGGGGTGAACAAACTTAATATTAAGGTATGTACATCTACTTGTTGGCACAGTGTCAAATGGCAACATGTAGCACTATTGTATTTGGTGATGGAAAATCAGAAGACTGTGGGCAGACACCAGAGCTGGAGGGGGATGTAGATTATGATAGGAAGATCTTGGCTGCATTACCAAGGGATGAATGGAATGTCTTGCAGGATTCACTGGGGACAAGCATGTCAGGCACAGATGAGGGTGTGAAGGCAACCCTGGGTGGCAGCAGTACCCTCAACCTCAGCTGGCACAGTGGTTGAGCTTTATATGACATTCCCAATGGATCAGTAGTATGCTGGGCTCATTGATGCAGGCCTTGAGCCAGGTAGGCAGCTGGGAAATGCAGATTGTGAAGTGGCTGGGGAGTGTCTCTATCTTCCTGCCCACAGCCCCTTGGCAGACAAAGAGAAGACCTGGGATGGAAGTATTTGACTAATAGATACAATGGGAATCCAGAGGGAAATGGGCACTCCAAGGAAAAGAAGGACCTGACCACTGCATTGGCAGTGCTGGGGAGAAAAAAGCACCCTACGGGGATAGTTTCAAACTGGGATAACTCAGTGGCTAGGTTTATGTATTTGATGACAATCACTTTGGAAAGGGATCCACAGCACAGACTACCTAGAATAACATACATTGTGATCATTAGGAAGTCCCTAAAGTTTATGGGAGCTATTATCATGACGTTAAACTGACCAAAAGATTTGAAAGCTCATGTACGTAGACAAGTCTCTGAAGTGGGGATCTAAACACATTTACACATGGCTGGGCATTATGTACAAACAACATGCGGTCACAGAAGGGATACAGGAGATGAAAAAGTTGCTTAAGATTGTCTGGCTACCACTGGATGTTTGTATAGACAGGGGTCAGGGAGTTCTCCCATTGGGGCAACTTCAGGGTCCAAGGGAGATCATTTACTAGGAGGTCAGGTAACATTGCCAGTTCTGCAGGCTTGTCCCAGCACCAGTGTGGACCATTCCCCAATCAGAAAAGAGGTTTTGTCAAACATGCTTCAAGGTTACCCTGACAGAAAGGCAGTCAGGCAGTAGATATGAGGGTTCAATTATACCACTGTGGAAAGAATTTCACACAGCATTCTAGCCAGCTGTCATGATTACTTGGCATTGGTCAGGCTGTTTCCGGTGTTGTACTACAATCTTTCAGACATAATGGGCTGTAGTAGAGTTAAGAGACAATACAAAGGATTTTTCTGGAAATATGCAATATTTGCAAGGGCAGTATTGTCCTCCTGGATCACACTTTCAAGACTGATCAGATGACACATGACCAGCAAGTAATCCTACAGGAACAGGAACAAGATAAGAGGATCTTCTTAGTGGCTTAGCTTTACACCTTGTGACAGATGGACAGAGGGGGCAAACAGGGCAGTGTTTCAGACAGGAGCTGGACAGCTCCTGATAGGGCAGTAAACAGTCATCAAGCTCAAGACAGCACTTTCATCCCATGGACTTGACCCACCTAGATGGTATGTCCATTTCTTTGGACTAAGCAGAGCTTCTGAGCTAGGTGAGGCAGGGACCTCTAACAAAATAATCAAGATAATCAATTTTAAGAAAAATTTATGAGGACTTTGAAGATGGGGGTTATCCCATTCACAAAGTGAAAAAATATAGGCAGGTGGTTGAACAGAAAAGGGATGAGCTCTATTGTCCCTTATTAGGGAGGGGGCCCCCTTGTGACGAGTGATTTGAGGACTAGGCCTGAAGCGGCGGTCAACATCAACATAATTTTTTCTATGGAATTTGGTGGTGATACCCCCCACTTGAGTCAGTTGATTCAAAGTGAGTGGGGGAAGTTTTGTTTTTGGAATATACAGATTTGAATGTTATCAAACATGAACCCTTGCGCTTTGTGTATAGAAAGGGTAAAAACTTGAAGGATATGTTTGAGAACAATCAATATAATATAGGTTCCAACCACTGTAAGAAAATTGGTGCATATGGTTGTGGTACATGTACATAATGTGCATTTATGGCAAATTGTGAAAAGATTTTCCTCACTAGCAGAGGGAGGGATATCCGTAACAATATGTATTCAAACTGTAATACTTCGGGGGTTGTCTACATTTCTATTTGTAAAATTTGTCAGGCATTTTATTTTGGAAAAACGGAAGGAAGTTGAAAAGACCTGTGTACGAACACCTTTATGACATTAGGACCATGAATGAGCGGAATGCACTTTACAAGCACACACTAGTTTGCAATGGGGCTAGTTTTATTTTCTTTGTGGTTGAGCAGGTACCCATGGAAAAAAGGGGTGGTCCATGGGAGGCTAGACTTGAGTACAGGGAGCTATTTTGGCAGGTTACCCTGGACTCCGGGAGACCACCGGGGATTAATGACAGCATCAGTATATCTTCACTTTTAAAACTCAGGGCAGCCAAGTTGTGATTTTTTATGCACTATGTGTTTATTTAGAAAATTTATATATATTTTTATAAAAATTTCTTAGTAGACATACAATTTTGAAAGGGGGATATATGGTTTAAGTAGGCTTTTAACAAAATGGAATGTTCACTTTAAATTTTATCATGTAACTTAATTGAATTATTAAAACGTGGTACTGATTGGTTCTTTTTGTTTTTTAAATTGTACTTAAACACAGTGGTTTTATGTATGGTTTTATCTGATGAAGTCTATGATTATTTTGTGATGAAAATGGCTGTTAACCATTTTGTTGGCGTTAATTTTCTTGGGATTAAAGCCTTTTTTGCCTAGCTGCATCTTTTTGGACTGGTGTTTTTTTCGTTTATTGTTTTTTTTACAGCTGGTCATTTATTGTGGATTATTCCTGCAAATAAACTACCCTGCTTATTTACTTGACAAGATCACAGCTGACATTTCAGCAGCCCGCAGCCTTGCTTTCCCACCCATTCTGTTGCATGGATTCAAACTCAAAGAGAATTCTCCTGCTTCTACTAGTGACATGACTTTATCCTTTCCACTTCCTATTAGCAGGGACATGTCAGCTATCTGTGGAATTATTAATAAAAATGGAATATTGTTACTAGTGATGTTGAATTAATGTCTACACAGGGCAACATCCACTCTTTTTCCTTCAAAAAACGCAGGACTTTGCATCATACTTTTGAAAACAATGACAGTCATTTTCTTCATAGAAACTGCTTTACCACTGACAAACCAAAAGGGATGTTTACTTGTAAAAAATGTGTGTGCTGTGCGTATATTCGCACAGGTTCTAACTATGTTTTTAAACACTGTAATGTTGTTGTCTCCTTTCAAAGATATTTTGTCTGTCATAGTGAGAATGTGGTTTACACAGCTATTTGCAGAACCTGTGAAAATTTTTACGTTGGCAAGATGTTCCATAAACTAACAGGATCAAAGAACATAATGCCACAATACGCTCACATGACTGTAGCAATGCCTTAGGGAAAAACAGCTTAACCTGTACACATTTCATATGTTTTGATATTATTATATACAGGTTAATTTATTTTATACAGATTCCAATTGTTTACTTGAACTGTAAGAATTTAGGTGGCAGCTATTACTTAATGCTGAGGTACCACCTGGTATTAATGAAAATCTTAATTTGAAATGTGCATTACGGTGGATGTCCTGAACTGGGCACTCCCACGGCTCTCTTGATATGCTTCTATTGGTTGAATTTGTTGTACTCTAGTTGGCTAACTTGCCAGTTTCCATGCCCACCATTTAGTTTATTTTCTACCACTCAGTTGCATGGCCT
The DNA here is from genome assembly GCF_019279795.1 of Protopterus annectens. NCBI lineage: Eukaryota > Metazoa > Chordata > Ceratodontiformes > Protopteridae > Protopterus > Protopterus annectens. The sequence goes on along the minus strand of NC_056730.1, from coordinate 89,822,512 downwards.
TTTGCTGATAGGTTGTCCACATTCTTATTGTATAAACAAATGTATGCATATATTTCTTGTACATACTGATATTCATTTATTCTGATGAAGTTCTATACATAATAAAGGAACGAAAGTCCTTAATTCACAACGGATCTGCCTATGAGTTTTCTTTGTTGGTTCAGAAGTGTTATATTTAATATATATATATATATATATATATATATATATATATATATATATATATATATATATATATATATATATATATATATATATATATATATATATATATATATATATATATATATATATATATATATATATATACATATATATATATATATATATATATATATATATATATATATATATATATGTATATATATATATATATATATATATATATATTTATGGGTCTAGTTAATATAAATAAAATCTCACTTATCCAAATTTTAAATAACTGATAGTGAAACCAGGGAATGTTGGCAGTCGGCCAACATTTGGGAGTTTGCCCTTTTCCCCACTATAGTGCAATCTTGGAGTGGGTACATTTAGTTAGGAGAGGTATAGGGGTAAAACCACCTACTTGTATGGGTTTGGCATGCTTTGGTATGGCTTTTTGTTCCTTTTGGCTGACTGCCTCCTTTCCGTGGTTACACTGTCAGCAATGTAACTGGTTGCTAAAATGTAACTTCACTGTTGTTGTTGTCTCGGTTATTTAAAACTCGGATAAGTGAGATTTCATTTATATGAAGTAGATCCATGATATATATTTATATATATGTATATATATGTGTATATATATATATATATATATATATATATATATATATATATATATATATATATATATATAGATATACATACACACACACACACATATATATATATATATATATATATATATATATATATATATATATAAATATATAACCATGCATACACACGCACACACTCACACACACACACACACACACACACACACACACACACACACACACACACACACATATATATATATATATATATATATATATATATATATATATATATATATATATGTGTATACTAGCTGTACCCGGCCACGCGTTGCTGTGGTTCAGTCTGGTTAAATAGAAAAGCAAGAAAAAAGAAAGTGCACATTTCTAATATGTTTAATTTCGCAATGCTTGTGGGTATACAATATTTTTTGTTGTTCCATTGTCTGTGCAGATATAGAGATTGTCTGGTTTGCCGACTCTAGAACACGCAACATATAATTGTCCATCTGAGAAGCAATCCGTGTGTAGATCTAAACTGCACAATTCTAAAGATTAGCCCTGAGCTTAGTTGATGGTGATTGCAAACGCCAATCGAATTGGGAATTGCAATCTCTTAAATTGAAATGGCATATCCGTTGGAATCATAGGAATGCGAGGAATGAGGACATCTTAACCTTTGAAAGGTCCTGTCAAGATTGTTGCTTCTACGATGTTGCTCATTAATTTTTTTACTGCAAGCCTCGTGCTGTTGCAAAGCTTTGGCTGGTTAATATTTCACAACATGATAATTGGCACGCCAATTTTCAATTGCAGTACGTGCGGTGGCATCCCAGGCAGATCGAGTGAATTCAAAAATTCTGTTGGATAATTAACCACTTCATCTGCTTCCACAACAGTGTTGATGGACTTGTATGTGACTGCCTCTCTTTGAATGTTAGACTGAATAATATTGTTAAGTTCGTAGACGTCTTTGTTCTTGGCCGCAAGAATAGCTCATTCAGTCAGCCAATCGTGATTCTTATAATTGATTTGAATATTGGGAAATACTTTTTCAACCAATTCTTCTTTTGACGTCGCAAAATTGCAGAAGTTATGAGGCAATGAAATTCGTCCTGAGGTCAGATCAACTGGCACATTTCCGTTCCCAGTTTCCACCAATTGATGTGAGAATATCTCAGCTGATCGATCGTTTTGCAGCTGGATATGCATATTTGTAGTTAATTTTAACGCCTTTACATGTCGCCACAAAGTAGAGTATTTCAGACAAGCATTTGCATCTATATAATAGTAGGTATACAAAAACATGCACATATTCGAATGCAACATTGTGTAAAAATTTCAAAGCAATCGGTGAAGAACTTTTGGAGATTTAAGATTTTGAACAAACGAACATTTACATTTATATATATATATATATATATATATATATATATATATATATATATATATATATATAAACACTTTGGAATCTCAAAATACTGAAATGTTGAATTTCAGTATCGCGCAACCTAAGTGTCAAATCTGCAGATGCGTGAAACTGCAGAATATCGAACCCGTAAATGTCGAACTGGCGGTACTGACACCGTGTTAGTTAAGTGTGGTGTTTTTAAGGGTTTTGGGGAAGGTTTGTGTGTTTATAAGTGTGATGAGGAGTGTTAGGTGTGGGTTAGGGTATGTAGGTGAGAGTGTGAGTGTGTCAATGTTGAGAATGGTGGTGTTTGTATCTGTGTGATGTATGTTTGTGCGAGGGGGGTGTGGAATATTGGTGGGTTTTGTGTGTGCTGATGTTTAGTGTGAACTTGGGGTTAGTATATAAAAGTAGGGGGGTATGGGGGGCACAGCCCCTCACTTGGGGGGTGCAGGGGGGCTTCCCACCCTGCTTATAGTAAGTGTGTGTGTGTGTTTGTGTTGATGTGTGGAGGGGTGTAGTTGTGTTTGTGTGTGTGCTTTAATGGTCGCGGTTTTGCGGTTTTGGTTTTCATTTTTTTGGTGTTTCGGCTTTATAGTCTCGAAATATGGAAATTCTATATTTTTGGCTTTCGAGATTAATAACTGAATCCAGATATATATATAAATATATATATATATATATATATATATATATATATATATATATATATAGATAGATAGCTATAGATATATATTTATATATGTATAGGGAAAACTGGTACTTTGTGAGCAAATAGTTGCTGGTTGAAACTCCTTAAAATCAGGAAAAAAATACAACAAACTGTAGACAAGCTCAGCTGAGACTTCAAAGTAATCAAGCACTTATAACTTGCTTGGAAATAAGTACTTTATTAAAAATAAAAGCTATTAGATGAGCGTTTTGCCCTTAATTGAGCTTCATCCAATACACACACACATAAATATGTTTGCATATACATTTATATATATATATATATATATATATATATATATATATATATATTTATATATCTATATATATATATATATATATATATATATATATATATATATATATATATATATAGATATATATATATATATATATATATATATATATATATATATATATATATATATATATATATATATATATATATATATATATATATATGCATATATACATATATATATAATATGATGTGTCTGTGTGTGTGTGTCTGTGTGTGTGTGTGTGTCTGTGTGTGTGTGTGTGTGTGTGTGTGTGTGTGTGTGTTTGGATGTTTATATAACTTCGTCAAATTTTCAGAAACTTGAAATCCTGTTGTCAAGACCATATGATCGATTTTCCAAAATCCCGATGAAGTCATATAAACAAGTATGTATATGCACATGTATTTATTAATTTATTTAACATTTGCTGACGAGCATGTCCGATTGAGTAGAACTCCTTTTTCTGTGGAGGCTTGGGGAAACTCCACTAGAGTACAATTAACTAGTTACAGACCAGCAAGCAATCTAAAGAGTACATAAAATGGGTATAATAAGGAAAATTAAAACAATTAAAACTATTTGCACTTCTCAGCATGGTTGCAGTGGAAGGACACTGAGATATGGATAAAGTAAGCTAAATGCAGTAGAAAAAAATATTTACACTTCCCATCAATGTCACAGTGAGATAATGCTGAGAACTGGATATGTTGAGGTTGCTATGTTACAGAGGAGTTGGTAGGCCAGTAGTTAAGTTATTTACAGGTTACACTGTACAAAGCTTGAGCTAAGACAGTTGCAGAATGCTTTAGAAGATACAGTGCTGGTGCTATGGGGGTATACAGGGGCAGTGATGAATGATATTTGCAAGTATACATATCTGTTGTCGAGACAATATGTCATTACTTTACAGGTTACTTTGCTATACACATACTAGAGGGAGAGGAGCTCGGGCAGGTGTAGGAATGACAGATAAAGAAGGAGAGTAGGATGGGAAGTGAAGGTGAGGGTGTGTTTCAACGAGAGGTAAAGTAAGGGAAGTGGGAGCATAACGAGACAGTAAGAGGAAGAAAGGATACAAGGAGTTTAAAGAAGGTAGGAGCAGTACAGTAGAGAAGGCAGATAGGGATATCAGAGTGAATGGGCAATGTGAGTCAGTTACAAGTTGAGGTGTCAAGAAGGTATTGTTTTTAGAGTTTTTTTGAATTCGAGAGTAGTGGTACTTTTTCTGATGTCTGGGGGAAGCTTGTTACACTTTAGACCAGGTGAGTCGCTATATAAGTTTTGGCCAATGGATTTTTTTTTGGGGGGCTTAAAAATTTCAAGGAGTCTTTGTTGGAGCTCCTGAGGTTTCTAGCTGGAGTATAGAGAGAATTCAAGGAGGAGAAGATAGGGCAGGTGGTGGGTTTGTAAAAGATGGAGTGTATGGCAGATTGTTGACAGAGATGTAGTTGATGGGGGAACTGTAGCCAGTTTAAAGCAGAGAGTGAGAGATAGTGATGCGTGTTAGGTGGTTGGTAAGCAGCAAACCAGGCAACTTTGTTCTAGGTGCTTCCCAGTTTGGTTTGTAGAGTGGTCTGTTGGTTATTTAGGATTTGTAAACCATAGAGGAGACTTGGAAGAAGATAGGCATGAGCTAGTGAGACTCTGGAGTGTTGAGTGAGGAACTTTTTATTTCTATAGAATAATCCGAGTTTTTGGTGCTTTTTTTATATGCAGTGGTGAACATGGAGGTTGAATTTGAGTTGGTCATCTATGATGACCCTAGAAGTTTTGAGTGGGGTTCTACATTGATGATGGAATTACACAGTGAACTGATTGAGAAGGTAGGTTTGAGGTGGGAGAGAGATTTTGAGAGAAATAACAGAAGTTTGGT